>NC_142599.1:16205972-16358087 GCF_965207765.1 Zootoca vivipara
AACATTAAAAACTTCCCTGTACAGGGCTGCCTTCAGAAATAATAATTATTTTCAATGTTTGATGTTTTAGGGAACTGCTAGTCTAACCATTTTAATTGTTACGCTGTTTTAATGTACTTGTACATTATATATTTTAATTATGCATGTTTTAAACTTGTTTTACTGTAAACTTTTGAGTGTCCCATCTTGCATGGGGTTGGTCTAGAATGATTCTTTGAGTCCCTTCCAACTCCGTGATTCCATGATTCCTTGACTGTTTTGGTATTTCTTCTTGGTATGAAAGTTGGTACCTAGATAATAAATTAACAGCAGCATGGTACAGTTGTGTAGCCGACAACTTTGTATGCCCTTTCTTGGTAGGATCCAGCCAGAACAGCACCTCTTTGCAAGGTATGGAGCGGTGCCTGAGGGAACTGCTCCATAACCCCCCCAGCAGGCCAGGGTCACCAACCGACAGCTCCTCTGTCAGCAGCTCCCCAGAGAGGGTGCACCCGTGGACCATGGAGGAGGTGGAGGCCCTGCGTTCGGCCCAGGAAGGTGAGCCTCTGGGGTTGCACCTCTAGCAAGTGCACATTTAAATCAGAGCTTACTAGCATGGCACCAGTGCCTGGTAAGCCTCTGAGCAACTACATCACCCGTTTAGTTATGAAGGGCTGAGGGTTTTTATTTTTCCCCTCTTGGAAAGTAAATAGAGCTGAAGGAGCAAGTTGGGGGGGGGGGAGAGACACTCTTTCCCACATCCTGTTTTTTCTCTCTCTGAGGTTTTCAGGGCTCAGATTCTATTGGATCTGACTTTGACCCAGTTCCCTTGGAAAAGCAAAGTTTGTGTGATGATGATGATGATGATGATGATGATATTTATACCCCGCCCATCTGGCTGGGTTGCCACCTCCATGTGGCTCCCAACAGAATATGAAAATCACGATAAAACATCTAACATTAAAAGCTTCCCCAAACAGGGCTGCCTTCAGATGCCTTCTAAAAGTCAGATAATTCTTCTTTATCTCCTTGACATCTGATGGGAAGACGTTCCACAGGGTGGGTGCCACTACCGAGAAGGTCCTCTGCCTGGTTCCCTGTACCCTCACTTCTAGCAGGGACGGAACCATCAGAAGGCCCTCGGAGCTGGACCTCCATGTCCGGGCTGAACGATGGGGGTGGAGACGCTTCTTCAGGTATACAGGGCTGAGGCCGTTTAGGGCGTTAAAGATCAGCACCAACACTTTGAGCTGTGTTCGGAAAAGTACTGGGAGCCAATGTAGGACTTTCAGGACCGGTGTTATGTAGTCTTGGTGGCCACTCCCAGGCACCAGTCTAGCTGCTGCATTATGGATTAGTCATAGTTTCCGGGTCACCTTCAAAGGTAGCTCCACGTAGAGTGCATTGCAGTAGTCCAAGAGGGAGATTACCAGAGCATGTGCCACCCTGGTGAGACAGTGTGCTGGAGAACCATTGCTGCCAGCTGATGTAGTCTTTCTCAACCTTGGGTCCCCAGCTGTTGTTGGACTGCAACTCCCATCATTGCTGGCTAGCAGGTCCAGTGGTCAGGGATGATGGGAACTGTAGTCCCCAAACAGCCGGGGGCTGAGGCCTTGGAGAGGAGAGGAGAGGAGAGGAGAGGAGAGGAGAGGCGTCCCATCCCTCAGCGCCTTCAGTTGGAGCGTTTTCCTTCTTCCTAGACACGGAATCGGAGATAGATTGGACTTTGTGGCAGAAGGGGATGGAGTTCAGACCTCGGAGCGAATTGCTCGCTGCAGGGGAAAGGGCGCTTCCTTCTGCCCGAGAGCCAGAGCTTGTCACCATGGGCAGCCGAGCTTCGTCGACCTCCCCGCTCCCCATCCTGGAGAGATTCATGGCCAAAATCGCCATGAGCCAGCCACTGCCCTCCAACATCCCACCTGGCGATGCCAAGAGTCCAGGCGAAGTGGCACCCAGGGGATCCCGGCAAGTGATGGATGGTTCACATCTCACAAGTAAGTGAGCCTGTGGGTAAGTGTACCCTTTATGGCGGTAGGTTTGACCCGGGACCTGCACCTTGCCATTAATTAATTCATTAGTATGCTGTTCATCCTCCATAGATCTCAGCGGGGATCACAACATAAAAATGCAAGGTAAAAACCCAAAATGTATCCAATGCAAGCCTCCTCCTCAAGCCACGCCCACCAACCCTCTGGACCGCCCTGCAGCGGGAGAGGCGGAGTGAAATATACTCGGAGTCGAGAGTGAATTTCATGCTCTTTATTCAGCTCATAGTCATCAAGGAGAAGAAGAGAAGAATGGCTCTTTCCCCCAAACCATCTGCTTATATACATTACTAGTGTATTTCAGCCCGTTCAATAACGGGCGCTATAACATCCCGGAGTTCAGAGAAGCACTTGCGCAGCACTTCTCCGAACCCTGGGACCTGTCCTTGCTGTCGGCGATGGGACCCTTGGTCTGACCTAGTGCAGCAGTTCTTGTGTTCCTAGGCAGCAATGATTTCTAGAAGAGTTTCACCAGAAGTGCGAGGGCAGCTGTGCCATTAAAGATCAAGGGACCATTGATAGCCCCACCAGGTTTGGGGGCTCCTGCATTAGCTCAGCATTACATTAGCAATTTATTTCAAATTATAAATTCATTATAGTGAGAGAAGAACAGAGTGTGGGACACACTTAGAGGAGGAGTTCTTTGCATAATTTGCCTCCTGTAGTGTGCAACTTTATTCTTGGATGCCAAAACCCATGATTGCAACGTGGTGGATTTTTTTAAAAAGCAAACTCTTTTATTTTCTAATATGTACTGTCTGAATACAAAATACAAAAAGGAAGAAATACAAAAACTTTCCAACCGAAATACAGAGTCAATTTATAAAATAAAGGGGTGCTAGAACATTCGGCCTTTTTCGGTGGCAGCGGCACGGCTGGGGGGTGCGGGGGGTATTTCTTCCTTTACCCCCTCCGAAGCTTGTGTTTGGAGTGCGGATCCCTCCCCACCCTGTTTTCGTGCACTTTTTGCGCCTGCCGTTTGGTTCCTAATTTTTCCCCATCAATAGCGCTGCTGCTGCCAGGGCCCAGTGGCTGAATTCTGGCTCCTGGACGGCCCAGACGGCTGCTCCGGGGTGTACGCCCAGTTTTTCGGGGTGGGGGGTGGGGGTGGCTCCCGCTACTTTTGTTGGCCTCCGCTGCTGTTATTCAGTCGCCTGCTGCGTCCAGGAGGGAGCTTTGCCGTCCAGGGGGCTTGCGCCCGCCCCGGCACTTTATGAGGGTCCCACAGTTGGCGCTGAGCATTTGGTGGCCTCCCCGCGCCTTTCCTGGCCGTTCCGGCCCAGCGGGGGTCTCCCGGTTGCTTGCGCTGTTTGGGCCTCAATTTTGGGCCTGTTAGTGAGGAGAAGACGGGGCCTCGATTTTTTGGTCGTCCCGGCTTCCTCCTCAGGTCCTTGGGCACGTTGAGAGAGGGCCTGCCCTGCTTAGGGGCCTTGCTGCCTGCTCCTGCCTTCCACTTGGTGGCCTCTGTTTTAACTGCTTATTGAGCCAGTGCAGGGCAGAGGGGTGGGGGTGGGGTGAGGAGTGTGTGTGTGTGTGTGCGTGCGTGCAGTCTCTGCGTCCAATCCCTGTGTCCGTGGGGCACATGCTCAGTAGCGCGGAAAAGGGGACACAGGGAATCTGGATGCAGAGACACTTGCATTTTATTATACTGTATAGGATTTACACAATGGGCCTTGCATGATTGGCTACTTCAGGGCTACACCTGTGGGCCAATCAGGTTGTGGATTGACTTCTGCCTGCAGCCTGATTGGCTGCTCCTACAGGCCAACCAGGTTGCAGATTCACTTCTGCCAGCCACCTGATTGGCTGCTCGTGCAGGCCAATCAGGTTGCGGATTCACTTCCACCTGGAGTTGGATTGGGTAGCTCCTGCGGACCAATCAGACTGCTGATTTTGAATCCTATTGTTCTAGGATTCAGCTCAGTACATAACACAGAGCCGAACAGAGGAGGTCCTGGAGGGTCCCCCCACGGAGGTACGAAGGAGAGAGGGAACCCCACAGTCCAATTCACAGAGGCGACATGGTAGAAATGGATCAAATGATGCCTGGCATGGAGAGAGGGGGTAGAGTCCCGCCCCCACTGGCGTGCAGGGATGTCCCATGAACAGGGCCGGATTTATGTATAGGCTAAGTTGGCTGGAGCCTAGGGCCTCTAAATCTAGAGGGCCTCACCAGCCCGCCTGTTCCCCAGCAGACAGTCTCCCCTCTCCCAAAATTGCAAACCCAAGACTTCATGCGAGGGCAGGGCAACTCGGGCCCAGGAACTATAAGACTCAGGGCTAGCCAGTGGGGCCCAATTTGAAGCTCTGGGGCCCAACCTGTAATCTTAGAGATATAAATACAATCCATCTAGATTGCCCTGGTGCGGGGGGCCCCTTAGGAGTGGCCTGGGGGCCCAATTTGGTCCAATTGCTCCAATTGCCTTAAAGCCAACCCTGATGAAACTATGCAGGGGTTGGGTACAGACTCAAGAACAGGATGCTGGACTAGAAAGGCCATTGGCCGGACCAAGCAAACTCCTCTTACGTTCTTCTTGTTGTTATTTAGTCATGTCCGACTCTTCGTGACCCCATGGACCAGAGCACGCCAGGCATTCCTGTCTTCCACTGCCTCCCGCAGTTTGGTCAGACTCAAGTTGGTACCTTCGAGAACACTGGCCAACCATCTCGTCCTCTGTCGTCCCCTTCTCCTAGTGCCCTCAATCTTTCCCAACATCAGGGTCTTTTCCAGGAAGTATTTTCTTCTCATGAGGTGGCCAAAGTATTGGAGCCTCAGCTACAGGATCTGTCCTTCCAGTGAGCACTCAGGGCTGATTTCCTTCAGAAAGGATAGGTTTGATCTTCTTGCAGTCCATGGGACTCTAAAGAGATTTGAAGGCAGCTGTTCGGGGGGCTGATGGGAGTTCTAGTCCACAACATCTGGCGTGGCCCCATTTGGGATTGCACTGCCCCTCTGGATAGCAGTGAAATTCCCAAGTATTCTTCACCTTCCTTTCGCAGCCTGGCTTGGTGACCCTTCCCCAAACGACGACATGGCTTGTTCTTCTTCTTGTTCAGAAAGGGCGGCAGAGAAGAAGCCCGTGAAAGGGGTGCTGAAGCGCCTGAAGGAACTGATTGACCGCCACCCCCCTCACATATTCCGCAGGAACTACAACAGCAGCCGGCAGGCAGCCCTGCAGCAGAAAACGAGGAAAGGGACCTGTGGGTCTCCTTCTGGCCAAGGTGGGTCTGAACACAGTGCAAAAACACGCTCCAGTTTAAGGATGCCCAGCAGTTCCTTCTGGTCCACCCTGGCACCTTGCTTGGACTTCCTTGCGTTGCAGGGGTTGGACTAGATGGCTCTTGGGGGTCCCTTCCAGCTCTACAAAGCTTATACCCAGAATAAACTTAGCTGGTCTTTAAGGTGCTACTGAACAATTGTTTTTAAAAAATGTTTTTAGAAGGATTCTTTTAAAGACTTTCTTAAAACAAAAAGACTTGATTCTTCTAAGGGAGTTTAGAAGGATTCTTTTAAAGACTTTCTTAAAACAAAAAGACTTGATTCTTCTAAGGGAGTTTTTTTTTAACAATCTTTTTAAAGATACTTATTTATTTATTTGTTGTTTGCCAAGTTACTTACAACAAAGAAAAATATACTACTACAACAACAACAACAATTTATTTATACCCCACCCATCTGGCAGGGCCTCCCCAGCCACTCTGGGCGGCTCCCAACAGAATATTTAAAACCTGATAAACCATCAAACATTAAAAACTTCTCTAAACAGGGCTGCCTTCAGATGTCTTCTAAAAGTCAGATAGTTATTTATCTCCTTGACATTGTGATGGGAGGGTGTTCCATAGGGCGGGCACCAGTACTGAGAAGGCCCTCTGCCTGGTTCCCTGTAACCTCACTTCTTGCAGTGAGGGAACCGTCAGAAGGCCCTCGGAGCAGGACCTCAGTGTCTGGGCTGAACGATGGGGGTGGAGACGCTCCTTCAGGTAAACAGGGCCGAGGCCGTTTAGGACTTGAAAGGTCAGCACCAACACTTTGAACTGTGCTCGGAAACGTACTGGGAGCCAGTGTAGGTTTTTCAGGATCGGTGTTATATGGTCTCGGCAGCCATAATAACATGGGGGCAAAGGAATGGGGGAAATCGTGTAGCGTAACATCCACGGGGTGGAAAAAGCATACTATCCATATACCGGTAAATAGGAGCGAACAACATTATCAATACTCAAATAATAAATGAAACTCTACTCTGGCCGACTAATTAGCCAATAAACAATACCTCATCCCGAGAACGGCTTCGACTGGCCAGTTAAATCAGGTGAGGGTAGCTGATGGCTCTCAAATCCTCGGGGAGTCAGGGACCCAATTTTACCTTGGTGGTTTTTGGGGGGCAGTACTGGTAGTCTGAGATGGCCCTGATTCCTTATTTCCGTGCACAGTTAAAATTGATGCAGTGGATGAGGAGCTGCCTGCCCTTAGCCCAAAAAATGCTGCTGCACGAGGCGGATCCAGTCCTCTGGTTGTTCCCTCAGGTTCCACCTTCCAGACTGAAGGAGGTAGGCCAGAACATCTTTGCAGTGTGTAAGCCGCGAGGTTTGTTTACGTTGAGGACATGTTTCCTGTGCCCAAATCCAGCACCTGGTGAAAGGGGGCGAGGTTAAGTGGGGTCATAGCTCTAATGTGGTTAACTCTGGGTTTATCCACACTTCTGCTTATTTTTACCCCAGGGGAAAACTGCTCTTTAGTGCTCAATCGGAGCAAACAGCAATCTGGGTTTTATCTGGGTTGACGTCCACTCTGATTTAGTGCTGATTTAGAGTGGGTTCTCCCTGGGAAAGGAGCGGGGAGAGGGAGAAACCGTTTGGACACAGCATTCAGGTTTTCAAGTAACCAGCAGTCCACACTCCCTGAGCCTCTCCCAGAAGGGGGAAGGGGGATCAGCATGGGGCTCTTGCCATGGGACACCCCCAGCGGAGAGACCTCGGTGAAGTTCGGGCAGCAGCTTTGGCTCGAGGTATGGATGTGAGCTTAACGTGTCATGTAATAGGTTTTCCAAGTCTGTTTCAATGCTATGTCAATGCATGTAAGACTTCGCATCTGTACATGCATTTGTCCTGCAAGACAACACTTTAAGCTTGGTAATGTGTTTTTAAAAGCATCAGTTAAATTTGTAAGAACTGTTGAAATGGTCAGGCAGCACACACACCCTGCCGGCCCCTCACCCTGGCGCCCCATGCCACCGGGACTACACCTAGAGCCGGGCCTGGTATGATCGCATCATATGCGGAGGCTTGGTTCCAAGGGGTCTGCCTATCCAAAAAAAACCATGCATCCTCTGTACACCTTCCAGCTTGTCAACATCCTTCTCAAATTGTGGTGCCCAGCACTGGACATATGACTCCAGGTGTGGTCAGGCAGGACAGAGACGGACTATGACTTCCTTGTATCAGGGCACTAGACCTCTGTTGATGCAGCCTAGAATAACATTAGGGGGTTTTTTGGGTTTATTTGCTGCTGCTGCATCACACAGTTGACTCATGTTAAGCTTGTGGTCCACCAAGGCCCCTAGATCCTTATCCTTTTCCTATATTTGTGCATCTGGTTCTTCCTGCCTAGGTGAAGAACTTTACATTTGTCTCTACTGAAATTCATTCTGTTAGTTTGGGCCCAGTTCTCCAATCTGTGAATGTCATTTTGAATTATGAGTCTGTCTCCTGTGGCATTAGCTACCCCTCCCAGCTTGGTGTCATCTGCAAATTTGATGAGCATCACCTCAGTTCCTTCATCCAAGTCATTTATAAAGACATTAAACAACAACTTGCCCAGGACAGGACCCTGCAGGACCCCACTTGTCATTCTTTTCCAGGATGATGAGGAACCATTGAGTACTCTACGTTTGGTCAGTCAACCAGCTACAAATCCACCTAACTGTTACCTCGTTCAGCCCACATTTTACCAGTTTCCTCGTGAGAATATCACGAGGGACTTTGTCAAAAGCCTTACTGAAATCAAGATACACTCCGAGGAGGAGCGAGACCTGGCCCCTAGCCTCCCCGATGGATCCCTCAATCAGAGCAGCCCAGAGACAGGGATAGACCTGGGGAAGTGGGTCCCGTATTTGGAGGGTGAGGCAGAGTCCAGACAGGGTGGGGCGGTGTGATGAATGGACTGGTTGGTTCAGAAAACATGGGGTGGGAGGGTATTTGAAGAGAGGAGTGATGCACTCGCAGTGACTGGAGAAGGCAGAAGGGATCTGCACTTGTCCACACTTAGCCAGGTCCTGTGTTTCACCAAGGGGGCTCATCCTGGTCTGCCTGGGGGGGGGCTCTCTCCCTAGTTACCTGCAACAGGTGGGTTAAAGGTTGATGTATCTGCAGCTCCCATGTCAGATTCTTCCCAGGATGCGGGGTGATGGGAAGTGCCTCCGGGTACCCTGTTGCTTCCCATTGGGGGGGGGCGGGGACTTCTGGCTCTGCTGCGTGGTGAACATTGCAGGGGGTTGGGCTAGATGACCGCTGGGGGTCCCTTCCGATCTCCAATCCTGCAATTTGTCCCTCGTTTCCAATGCAGCCTGGAGCCAAGTGACCAGCCCACTCCATAGCCTCCCGAGCTGCGTAAAGGACATCCCTGATCCCAGGCCTCAGGCCTTCCGAGCGTCGACTGGAAAAAGAGGAGGAGGAGGACAAGAGCAAATAATAGGAGGAAAGAGAGAAAGATTTGGTATGCCCTCTGGGTGGCGGGCAAGTGTGGGAGAGGCTTGGGAGGTGGCAGGGAGCCTCTCAAGCCTTAGAAATGGGACACCCATTTTTTAAAGTGCCAGATTGACTCTGCTTTCTTCTTCCCTGCAGAACCATGCAGCTATGCGGCCACAACAGAGAAGCAAGGCTCCTCCCCGTGAAATACCCCTCCATTGCTTGCCCTCTGCGGTAAGTGGGCAGGATTGGGTTTGTACTCTTCCTTCACGGTCTGGAGTTGCCAGGGGACTACAGCTCCCATCAGCCCCCAAGCAACACAGTCACCTTTATTTTTATTTGCTTCGTAAAGGTTGCATACCCCTTTCCTGCCAGAAAAAAACTACCTGTCTCAAAGCGGTTTACAAAAGAAAAAATGACCCCTGAGCCAAATTGACAAGAGTACCGGTAATTTCAGGTTTTCGGAAAGTTAAAATAACAGCAGGCTAGAAACAGATTAGAACTCATGCCATATTTCTAAAAAATAAATAAATTGCAGGGTTGTCTAAACAAGAACGTTTCAGCCAGTTAAGTAGATGGATTATGCCGAAACGGCAAAAATGACCGAAAGAATTGGAAATCAGGAAGACTGTGTCCGGGCAGAACGATGGGGGTGGAGACGCTCCTTCAGGTATACTGGACCGAGGCCGTTTAGGGTTTTAAAGGTCAGCACCAACACTTTGAATTGTGCTTGGAAACGTACTGGGAGCCAATGTAGGTCTTTCAAGACTGGTGTTATGTGGTCTCACCAGTCTAGCTGCCACATTCTGGATTAATTGCAGTTTCCGGGTCACCTTCAAAGGTAGCCCCACATAGAGCACATTGCAGTAATCCAAGTGAGAGGTAACCAAAGCATAAATTGGTTTCATATCTTGAGGCAATAATGTGATATTGAGACAATTCTTGCTGCTTTTACATATCTCTTCAATCCTAGGGCACAAAGTCTTGAGGTCTAAAAGAGAGAAAATGTCCATACAATTAAACTTCCCCCCATTTGTCAGCTCCCCTCCCCGTCAGTCTATGTCCTTTGGAAAGAAATTGCTGTGGCCACTCTGATGTCTTTCCCCCCCTCTTCCAGGTAATAAATAGTCTTGCGGTTGCGAGGAGCTGGGCTGAGGGTTTTCCATCTTTGGATCTGCAGTAACGCATCCGTAGAAGAGATATCCTGCAAGGGGGCAGGACTTTTGGGACTTAAAGACAGAGTTAGAAAAGGAAGGGATGAAAAACCAAAAAGGAGAGAATAACCTTGAAATTTATTGGGAAGCTGTAAACAATAAAAAAATCATATAGTTAAGCATTTTTAATCATTTAAATATTATTATCACCTATACATATTATTGCTACTGTTATTTTCTGCTCAGTCTATTTAATTTCCTTCACTTGGCTGTGGAAGAAACGAAGGGACAAAACTTTTGTTAATTTGGACATAAAAGACAAGTTATTAAACATTTTCCTTATGTGGGTTTGAGTCTTCTTAGAGGTTCACGTATCCTGTTTGAAAGGAACAATTATTTCCTGGAAAATCTCTGTCAAGAATGCTGTTCCTTTAATGCATACCGGTTGGTATATACACACAAAACAAAACCTGATAAATCAATAAAAATCTATTAACAACAGCAGCAGCAGCAGCAGCAACTCAGAGACAATTCAGAGTGGGAGAACTCTGAAATTTAGCTGTGGAAAGAATTTTGCATGTTATATTTGGAACCTGGCCAGGGGCGTACCCAGGATCAAAACTAGGGGGGGCAAGGGGCGGGGCCAAGGCACGGGAGGGGAGGGGCCACAAAGTGTGGATGTGGGCGGGGCTACGGAGCCCAGGTGGAGCGCCGCACACAATCTTTCACATGACGCAGTGTACGCGCACTGTTTGAATGGGAACGCTCATCAACTTGGTGAGGTCCCGACCCTCTCAGATGTTCTAGTGCACGGGTGTCAGAGACAAGGCCCGGGGGCCTAATCCGGCCCGCCAGACCTCGTGCTGTGGCCCGCCGCTCGCCGCTGGGCGGCCACTCGCCCGCGCGGTCACATGGGCGGCCTGGGCGCCGCTTCCGGAGGAAAGGGCGGGACACAAAGTTGAATCCGAGGCCCCATTGGCTAGTGGTGCTGCTAATCTGCCGTTAGCAAGCGCGCCCGGCTCTGAGCCTTGCTCTGAGGCAGCGGGAGGTGAGTGCCATGAGAAAGCCGCTCGGAGTGCGGGGCGGCGGCGGCATTAAGGGAAGGGCAGAGAGAGGAACTGGAACTGTTTGCCTCAAGAAGGAAGCGGCAAAGGGCGGGCGAGGTCCTCGCGGTTGGCTTTGGGGCTCAGGACAGAGAAGGCACAGCCTCTCACCCCCTGCCAACTTGTGCAGGGACAACGCTCGGGAAGCCCCATGTCCTCAGGACAAGCAAGCACGTGCAGGAGGAGGGCAACTTCCAAGTAATTTCTGTGAAGTGCCTGTGCAGTTGATCGGGCATGCCTGCCGTTCGCTTTCCCCGCTGGCTAACAGTTCCCTCCCTCCCTCCCTCTCGCTATTTCCCTCTCACCCCCTCCCTCCCTCCCTCCCTCCCTCCCTCCCTCCCTCCCTCCCTCTCTCTCTATTTCCCTCTCAGTCCCTCCTCTCCCCTGCACCTTTGAAGGGCCACCTTTGCAAGGAAACACTTGCCCCACCACCCCAGCCCCTAACAGGACCCCCAAGGCTCCTGCTTCAGCTCTTCAGCCCCCCAAGGAGCCCTTCAGCCCCTACCTGGCTGGGAGCCCAGGGAGGCGATCCAGAGCGCCACAGGCAGACTCTAGGTGTTTGCTGGCCAGAGAGGACATGCCATGTCTGTTCCCAAAGATGAGGCACAGAGGAGCCTGCCAGATCCTGGGACAGTCCATCTCCCTCAGTGCAGCCAACACTGGTTGGCAGCAACAGCTCTCCAGCTTTCAGCCCTGCCTGGAGTTGCTACCAGGGAAAAGCTGCCAGGATTCCTGCATTGCAGGGGGTTGGGTTAGATGACCGATGCAGCTGAGTGTGTGTGTGTGTGTGTGTGTGTGTGTGTGTGTGTGTGTGTGCACCTTGTGAGTCTTTCATCCCCTGCAAGACAAAGCCCTCCCCATCAAGCCAAAGGGCAACCCTTTTGCTGGGGGCACCTGCTGGAGCTCTGAAACCTGCTGTCCAAATACATCCCCTCTCTCCAAGCCTCCCTCTTGAGCAGCCACAGACAGACCCCCGTGAAGAGGAGCCTCCTTCCATGGCTGCCCCAACCCAACCTCTTCCCCAATCCCAGACGCTGAGCTTTCATTTTTTAAAAAAGGTCTCTAGTCCTCCCAGAGAACTTTGGAACTCCCTGCCTAGGGAAGCTAGATGGGCTCCCTCCCTGCTGGCAGATGGGAACTGACTGTGTTTTGAGGAAAGGGCTAGCACTGTGGTATTTTTATTGTTGCTATTATCTGTATTTCTAATAGATCTTTTCAATACATAAATACATAAATTGTACAATAATTGTACATTTGAATATCTACTTGCCATTATTCTGACTATGTTTCTGCTTTCAGAGCTAGTTATTACTTACATTATTACAAAAAACAGTAATAATTGAATGCAGTGACAATAATTTATGATAATAAAGAGTGGACGCATAGTCCTACAGATACAGCCGGCCCTTTGAGGGGGACCAAACTGCTGATGCGGCCCCCGATGAATTTGAGTTTGACACCCCTGTTCTAGTGTGAGGGCTGAAGCCCCCGCGGCGCCAAAGAGTGGGCTACTGTGATTCCTTCCAACTCTGCCACCAGCGCGAGATGGGCAGGGCCTTGGCTGTGGGCAGAGCCGCCAAGCGCTCCCGGCAAGGGCGGCGCTTTTACTTGCCCGCCGGCCAGTGCGCCCCGGACTCGCGCTGTCCGAATTGCGCGGGCAGCGCTTCCTTGCTACCTGCTTCTTCCACGGCTGGCGAGCCTCTTCTGGCTTGGGCTCCTTCCACGCAGCCTTCTTCGTAGCGGCGCTGCTGGCGGGACTGGTGGGCAGAGGCGGAGCACAGCCCAGTGGAGCGTGAGTTCGACGTTCCTGCCCGCCGCGCTGCGCTGCGCCCTCCAGCTTCCCGTTGCGCTCTCTAGTTCCCCGCCGCGCTTGGCCTTGTCGGAGGGCGCGACGGGGAGCTGGAGGGAGGGCGTGGCTGATTCATCTGCCCGCCGGGCAACCTCAACGTGTCGGCTGTGTGAGGCTTCGCCGCTGCAACACAAGAAGCGGGAGCCTCGCACGAAGGCAGATGACGGGAAGCTGGAGGGTGCGGCGGGGTGGGCGGGAACGCCGAACTCACGCTCCACTGGGCTGTCCTCCGCCTCTGCCCACCAGCCCCGCCGGCAGCGCCACTCTTGCCCACAGCTGCCCGACCGGCCCTGCCTCTAGGGAGGGGCAACGGCCCTCCCCTGCCCCGCGGTGGGTACGCCCCTGAACCTGGCAACCTTTTTTCCATTTGTTGATGGTTCAGTACTTAACCACTGATTTCCCTTAAGTACCCCCTGGGATGGGACGCAGGTGGCGCTGTGGGTTAACCCACAGAGCCTAGGGCTTGCTGATCAGAAGGTCTGCGGTTCGAATTCCTGCGACGGGGTGAGCTCCTGTTGCTTGGTCCCAGCTCCTGCCAACCTAGCAGTTCGAAAGTACCTCAAAGTGCAAGTAGATGAATAGGTCCCGCTCCAAGCAGGAAGGTAAACGGCGTTTCCGTGTGCTGCTCTGGTTCGCCAGAAGTGGCTTTGTCATGCTGGCCACATGACCTGGAAGCTGTACGCCGGCTCTGTCGGCCAATAATGCTAGATGAGCACCACAACCCCAGAGTCGGTCACGACTGGACCTAATGGTCAGGGGTCCCTTTACCTTTACCTTTACCTTTGCCCCCTGGGGCAAAGATTTAGGTTTTGAATAGATTTTCCCATGCTGGACATAGCTCTGTCAGCTCTTGGTTTAAACCTTCTTTCTTTCTTTCTTTCTTTCTTTCTTTCTTTCTTTCTTTCTTTCTTTCTTTCTTTCTTTCTTTCTTTTAAAACTAGTATAACCTCTGTGCATGTACGGAGTTCATGATCCAGCAAATCTATTATACCATTTAAAGTAGTGCACCTCTTGGCTAAATTACCATTTGAATAAAGGAAGGGAAAAGTAAGGGGTAGTTTTTTAAAAAATCAGATTTCTCAAGGGCATAACTCCTGTTCAGCCAATTTTTATTTTATTTTCTTTAAACCCACACTTTCCCAGTTTTGATATCCTAAGGCATTTCTGATACATGTGCCTTTTCTGTTTCTTGCTTCTTAGGAAGCAGGCTTGTAAGTCTTGAACTGTACAGAGATAAGAACTTCAACACTCATACAAGAATCCAGTAACTCAAGTTTTCACAAAAAGTCAATAATACAGAGTTGGTCACATTAGATTTCTACTAAAGCCTCAGCACTAATGGATCATGTTTCCTGTATTAAACAGAGCTATCTGCACCCCAGACAAACAAAATTGGGAGCTACATGCCTCCTTTATCTACAGGATATTTGGGGTACATTTGGGGTCTCTGTTCAAAATGTGGGTTATTACTCCCCCCCCTCTGGCCATTAGTGGAACAAAATGGCCAGTCTGGGTGGTTCATAAATTCCAAATATATTCCTGGTCTTTTCAGCCATGAGCAGACTAAATTCTCTGCCCCTTATGTACAGGAAAATGGTCAAGGCCCATAAGATCTCAATTTTAATTCCCCCCCCCAGTCATTTCAGCCTTTGACCATTAGCAGACTTTCTGCCCCCTTATACTACAGGGGAAATGGTCAGGGTCAGGGTCAGGGTTAGGGTTAAAGAAGAAAACAAAACTAAGAAAACAAAAAAGTGAGCCAAGCACTTGGAAAAACCTATTGAAACCAGAATTTATAAGTTCATTTTAGTTCTGTGGCATTGTGTTAGGTTTATCTTTGTCTATTCACTAGTGAATGACTTCTGGAATAAGATTTACAATGAACTCAAGAAAGTGTTGAAAAGCACATTTGTTAAGAAACCAGAAGCATTCCTAGTGGGCATTGTAGGAAAGGAGATTCCAAAGAAGAATGTATCTTTTTTTATGTACACTACGACAGCAGCAAGACTTTTGATTGCCAAGAACTGGAAGCTACAAACATTACCAACGATTGATGATTGGCAGATGAAGATGATGGAGTTTATGGAACTGGCTGAGATGACCGGAAGAATCCGCAACCAGGGAGAGGAAGTGATGGAAGAAGAATGGAAAGATTTTAAATTGTATTTAAAAAAATATGCTAAAGTAACATATTAGAAATTAAGTTGTAAATAAACTGTGGAATATGTGAACTTGATATTTTAGAGGAAGAAAAGAAGTTTTTATAAGGTGAATAAACTGATATAGAATTTGCTAAAAATAAATGTATTTAAGAACCACAGGGAGGGGAACCCGAGGAGGTCCCAATATACACTGTGAGGTGAGATAAGATTTTATGTTTTATATGTATCTGGTTTTTTTATCGTTTTTGACTTTTTCTGTTTTCTATTTTGTTTTCTAATGTTTTGTATTGGTGTATTTTTTTTGAAAAATTTAATAAAAGATTATTATTTAAAAAAAGGTTTAAAAGGTAAAGGGTAAAGGGACCCCTGACCATTAGGTCCAGTCGTGACCGACTCTGGGGTTGCGCGCTCATCTCGCATTATTGGCCGAGGGAGCCGGCGTACAGCTTCCAGGTCATGTGGCCAGCATGACAAAGCCGCTTCTGGCAAACCAGAGCAGCACATGGAAACGCCGTTTACCTTCCCGCTATAGCGGTTCCTATTTATCTACTTGCATTTTGACGTGCTTTCGAACTGCTAGGTTGGCAGGAGCTGGGACCGAGCAACGGGAGCTCACCCCGTCACAGGGATTCGAACCGCCAACCTTCTGATCAGCAAGTCCTAGGCTCAGTGGTTTAACCACCTGGGTCCATTTTGTTTTCTAATGTTTTGTATTGGTGTATTTTTTTTGAAAAAATTAATAAAAGATTATTATTAAAAAAAGGTTTATCTTTGTCTAATAAGATCGATAAACAATGTATATCATTTTGGTAATAATTGTGTGAATATTTTTCGCCAACGTGTTGCATGAGTTGTCCTAGTTCCTCCAGTTGAAGCTGCTGAATGGGTCTCAATGGGGTAAAGGGATCTTGTAGGTAAACTGGTCTCAAGTTTTAAGGTCTTTATATACCAATAGTATACAGTATTTTCTAATTCGGTGCTGTGGCTGATGGGACTTATAGTCCAGAACTTCTAGAGGCCGCCAGGTTAGGGAAAGTCACCACCACTCATTCGGTGGGGGGCAGCGATGGCCGTCCGAACAGGGACCGATGGCCTCCTGTTTTCATTTCTTCCGACAGACCCTCTTCCAGAGTTTTCTCCCTTGAGGACCTTCCTTGGTGAATTGTCCGCCAAACAGCCTCGCCTGTCCGCCGTGTGCGCCAGCATCCAACGGGGGCCAGAGACAGAATGGAGGAAATCCAGTCTTAAGGGTTCACCCCCCTTCCTTCACTGGGTTTTGGGAGTCTCTTCTTTCCTCAAAAGAGTCTCTCCCCTCCAGAGAGTCCAGACTAGCTTGAGACCCAAGTAGGCTGATATTTTTCAGCTCATACTTCTCCTGTCTCTTCCAGCAAGGTTCGGTCCTATTACTTCTGCAGGACATCGCACTCAGTCATGGGCGTAGGCGGGGGGGGCAGGAGGGGGCAGTTGCCCCCCCTAGAAGCAGGGCCGCTGGCCAGCCTGCCCCGCTGCCCGGTGCCGTCTCCCTTCTCCCTGGCTGGCTGTGGGAAAGCCCCAGAGCCGTGCAAAGCATTTGGCTGGCTTTCCCTCCGCCCGCCCCACAGCCAGCTGGCTAGAGGACATCTCCCTTCTCGCTGGCTGTGGGGCGGGTGGAGGGAAAGCCAGCCAAACGCTTTGCCCCTGCCGATCGTGGAGGGGGAGGAGGGGGTCGGAGCAGCCCGATTTCGGGCTGATCCTGGCGCCCCCTCGCCCCTGCCGATCGCGGAGGGGGAGGAGGGGGTCGGAGCAGCCCGATTTCGAGCTGATCCTGGTGCCCCCTTGCCCCTGAACGACCATGGCTTTCCTTGCCCCACTGTGGCCCCTCCCCTCCCGTGCCTTCGCCCCGCCCCTTGCCCCTTGCCCCTCCTAATTTTGATCCTGGCTACGCCCCTGCACTCAGTCCTTCTCTGTACACTCAGAGTGGATGTTTTCTCCGGAACCAACTCTCCTCACACTGTATTTCAACCTGACTCCTAACCTGTCTAACCTCAATTCCAACCCCACCTCCTCAACTCGACTCCACCTCCCACTCAACAACCCTCAACTCTCTCCCTCCAAAGCCTCTCCTTTTAAACTCTCTCTCCTGGAACTACAGCCAACCAGAGGCTGCTGTTCTTTAACCCTTTGCTGGCAGGAGATAAAAGTAACTTTCCGCCCGGAGCCTTTGTGGAGAGGGTTGGCTATAAATATGAATATTAAAGAAATGAACTTGGATAATATAGAAATGAACTTGGAAAAATATCACCTGTGCCTCTTGGAAGGGTTATTTTCTGAGGGTGTGTGCATCTTCTGGGTGGCTCATAGGTGTTTGTTTCTGAAATATTTTATTTTCATCATTAAAAATTTACATGCAAACAGTTTGTGTAACTGTTTTGTGAGATTCTCTGAATGAAAATTGTGGAGAATGTACTGATATGTAGTTTTAAATTCTGTTTTAAGGACCCATGTAGGGGATGGGAGGAAGTCACGAGGCTCACAGGTGTTTTGGGTCAGGTGTGGAGAACCTTTGGCCCTCCCGATGTTGCTGAACTACAATGCCGATCAGGCCCGGCAAGTAGGGATAATGGGAGCTGTAGTTCAGCAACATCTGGAGGGCCAAAGGTTCCCCACACAGAGAATTTCTCTTCATGGGCGTTCCACTTGATTTCGGCTGGGAACTGATTCCGGAGGGTTGAAGCAGCAACACTAGAAGCCTGATTTCTAGTAGCATCATAGAATTTTAGAGTTGGAAGAGACCCCCAAGGGTCATCTAGCCCAACCCCCTGCAATGCAGAAATCCCACCTAAACGAAGGACACCTCTGGGACATGAGGTGCCCTCAGCAGTGCCCCCTCCGAGCAGCGTAGTTGTTGGGCACCAATCGAGGCAATGAGTGTTACAGGCATCAACCTTTTCGTCTGATTCTTCCATCTCAAACATCAGCTTCCTATTGTAGCTGCAGCACAGCAGGCAAAACCAAAAGACAATTTTTTAAAATAAAAAACCTCACATGAGGGAGTTCTGACAGCCCCCTTTGCTTACTGAATCTCTGCATCCTGTCTGAAGTTAAAAGTGCAGGAGGATTGCCAAGGAAAACATGGTGAAAGCCTCTCCCAGGATCTTCTCCCCAGGCATCAGGTTCCCTCAAGTGGAACTAAAGTGGTTTCCTGCTGGTCTTCAGCCCCAAATGCCGTGAAGTTAATAGCAGCAGACACAGACACACACACACCTTCCCAGCTGTGCCAGGTACTGTAATTTCCTGGCTTGAGCACATCATTGGAGAGGCGTCTTAGACACTCTTGTGTTCTCCTGAAGCAAACCAGTGATCACCTCTATGGTGCTGTTTGGGGCAGGGGCGGGGGCAGCGGGGAAATGGAACCCCAGAATTGCTAGCTTCACCAGGCAAAGATCACCCTATCTTCCCTGTACTGTACCTTTTCCCTGGAGTGTTGTTTTTTTAGATGGTAAGCCTAAGGGTAGGTAGGGACAGTCTTGTTTTGATTGCGTGTAAACTTCTCTGAGAGCCGCTTTGGCTATACACAGTGGGGTGAAAAAGTGCTGGAAATAAATAAATAATATGGCCGTGCTGGCCGAGGCTCATGGGATATGTAGTCCAAGGAGATCTGGAGGCCACCAGGATTGCTAAAAATAAAAAATAAATTAAAAAATGCAATGCTAAAATATGGCTCCTCTCGGTCTCTTGGCAACTGGCAAAAAAAATTTTTCCCCCTCTGTTTTCCTTAGGAATGGAACTCTGGGCAAGGATCTTACCAGACCTTGATTATACTTGCACTTTTTTGGGGGGGGAGGGGGTGGAGCTATTAAAAGTCCATTGAGCCACAGCTTTGCTTAGCTTTATAAACAGGCAGCATGACACAGAAGTCTTATACATAACAATTCCTGCCCCACCCTCTGTTTGATTTACTGACAATTTAAATATATTTACAAGATAGAGCCAAACAGGCAATTGGTGGCTGGAAGAGGCCTCTGGCACTGCGTGGGACAGCAAACACTTTGGGCAGAGATGCTTGTTTTATTGAGACTCCAAATAAGCAGGGTGATGGTTTAAACTAGGTCCCGGGGGTTACTGGATGGGTATCATTGGGTGCTGTTTTCCCCTCCCATTTGCAGTGCTTGGATACTACTGATTTCACTTCTTCCCCCACCCTCTCAGCTGTGGCACATTTTGGTTTCATTTTAGCCACCAAAAAGGGCTTTACCTACTCTGGCATGGCACTTGAGAAATCGGTCATTATCACAGAGCCCCAGGGGTGCCATCCCCACACTCAAGAAATTATACAGGGAGGAAAACTGAATTCTGCCAACTTTGCAGCTGGCATGATTTAGGACAGGAAGGAGTGCTCACATTTCAGATCTTCTCCTTCTCTTGCTAGGCCAAGGATTCAGATGCGCTCTCTCTCTTTTCAAACTAAGGAACGATGAGAGATACTGGGGTGAGGGGGGAGGAACTGAAATCCCGTACTTAAAAAAGTAACATCTCAGTGGCAAGAGGTTCCTGATTCTGGTGCAAATTATGCATTTTAAATGTCTTTATCAGGGTGTGTTGAACAGTTAATGCCGCAAAAGGGGTTCTGTATAGGCGGGGAAAGGAGGCTAGGGGTTCTTCGGGTTAGGCAATATTTCTCAAACTTAGGTCCCCAGCTGTTGTTGGACTACAACTCCCATCATCCCTAGCTAGCAGGACCAGTGGTCAGGGATGATGGAAGCTACAGTCCAACAACAGCTGGGGACTCAAGTTTGAGAAACACTGGGTTAGGGTGTAGGGGGTCTTGCTGTGGAGATAACTGGGGAGGTCGAGGTTTCCATGTGTGTGAAGACCTGCTCCTTTGACTATTGGAAGCTTCAACAATGCCCTTGCTCACACAATCTTTGGCTTTGCTTTGGGTGTTGTTTTCTAACTACCATGAGGACTGGCAACTTGGTTTGCGTGTTTTGTAAGAGCAAAGTGAGGTTCTTAGAATGCAGCACGCATTACCAGATTCTGCACCTGAACCGCATGTTCTAGGTTTCACAGCTTGCCTGTATGAATGCATTGTTCAGTAGCAGGGACAGGGGAAAGCGGACTTCCAACCTCCTCTTTCTGGCCCTCATAATTCTTGTCAGGTCACATTCCTTACTGGCCTTGCTCAGTGCCCTTAAGTGGTTTTTGCCTGGCTGGAATGTGTCTCTGAACTGCACTAAAGGCCCTTGATTGGCTGGCTGATGGAGGGACTTCTGTGTGTGGCTGAAATGTTAACCTATCACAAAAAAGTAAGAGGCACTTCCGCTGCCCCATGCAAATTCTTGCCACACCCAACATTGAGCTTCTGAAAATGCTTCCTGTATCATACGTTCTTCCTATGAAAGACTATTTTAGAAAAAGTTCATCTAGTCCAACCCCCTACATTGCAGAAATCACAGCTGAAGCTGGGCCACTCTTTTTCCTCCCTTTTCCTGCAAAGGTGTCACACGTGGCTCCTGTAAGGCGATCTGTGGCTGCCAAGAGCAAAGTCCTAGTTTCTCAGGCCAAGGAGCAGGAGACTTCATAGGGTTTCTGGCTCTGACCCGTTGGCTTTGTGGCCTGGCTGAGCTCCTGAGTTTCCTCCTCAGGGGCATTTGCTTGACACAGGGCAAGCTTGAATCTTGATGACCAGCAGGAGCAAAGAGTAAGAGGATGATTTTCTTTCTCGTTTTGCACCAAGATGCGCCTACCTGCACAGGGTCTGCCTGAAGCTTGAACCCGTCAGCTGAAATGTATAGGACATGTGTCTCTTGCTGCTGCTGGAGCCCAGCCCTCCTTGCTTCTGCCTGTAGGGCTGGCTGGCTCTTGCCTGGTCTAAGCTGGGCTACAGCTTCTATTGCAGTCCTGTCCTGAAGGCAGAGTCAAAGAGCATGGGCCAGCCAGCCTTTCCTCTCTTGTTTGAAAAGACACAAAGTTCCTCTTGGCATTCATAAAACAGTTGAGTTTGAGGGGATCCCCAAGGCTAATCTAGTTCAACCTAGGAATCATGGCTAAAGAATCACTGACAGATGACCATTCAACTTCCAACAAAGGAGAGTCCACCACCTTCGAAGGGAGTCCGTTCCGTTCCTTGTGTGCATATTTTCACCTCTTGAGCAGGGTTTTGGGGTGTGGAACAAGGGTGTGTGTGTGTGTGTGCACAACGTCCTGGAGGAGAAAAAAAGCCCCCCAAGCTGGCTGCCCCCTCCATTCTAGGCAGGCAGGCAGGCAGACATCAGCAGGTGGCGGCAGCTTCGAATGAGGCTTCTCTGCACTTTGGGTCCTTGGGTGGTCATCAGGCTACTGAGTGGAAGAGGCCATCTGGGTGGATATAAAAGTCTCTATCACACCATGAGTGGACGGCAGCAGGTGGCTGTGGCTGTTGGAGGAGTCGGAGCTCTGGTAGAGCACCAGGCTACTGGAGGAGACTGTTTGGAAGGAAAGGAGAAGAGGGGAGGGGGAAACACCCATAAGCACATGTGAGTGTACGCAGGGGGAGATTATCACTCAGTTCCTTAGGGACATAGGCTGGTTTACACTGCGATGGACCATTGGTCCATCTAGTTTAGCAGGGTCAACACTACAGGCAGCAACCTATTTCACGTAGGGGTTGCCCCAAGCCCTACTGGAAGATACTGGGGATTGAACCAGTAGGGGTTGCTCCAAGCCCTACTGGAAGATACTGGGGATTGAATCGTCTCATCTGCAGGCAATGCAGGCACTCTGACACTGAGCTACAGCCCTTCCTTCACTTCCTACACCCGCAAAAGGGAATAGACACACATGCACACACACACCCCTCCCTCCCAAGCATTTTAGGGTTGCAGTGCTTAGTTCAACCTTCCCCAACTCCCATTGGCCCAGGCCAGTGCAACTATATGATACTGGAGCTGAAGAGAGAGCAGCTGCGAGTCAGTGTAGGCAATACTGAGCTCAATGGGCCAACCTATAAGGTGGTTCTCTGTATTCCCACAGCACAGATGTGGTGGCTGGGGCTGATGGTAGTTGCAGTCCAAAACATCTGGACAGGCATCAGATTGAGGGAGGACGGCTTGGGCAAACTCCAGGGATAGCCAACCAGAAGTAGACTACAACTCCCATCATCCCGGATGAATGGTCATACTGATTGGGCGGATGGGGGTCATAGTCCACATGGGCTGGCCCAACACTAACCGATAAAAACTGCATGTTACTGTCTTGAGGGTACAATGTTTATGAAATCCCCCTGTTCCACCAAAGAATGGAAAGCCCTCAATGTTGGCAGGAGCTTCAGTTGCCGCATTCTTCAAAGCAGGGCTCCCCACCCCCACTTACCAGCAGGGCTAGAGGTGAGTCGATGGCTGGGCTGGAGGTGCTGGATGGTGGCATCCTGGTTCTGTAAGTGTATGGTGGAAGCCTGCACGGGGGGCGTGTGGATCCCAGACTCTGTGTGTGCCTCAGAGTCTGATGTGAACACCTGTAAAATGTGGGAGGGAGAGATTAACAACACATTAAGAAATCTGGAAACTGGAAATTTCAGATTTATTATTATCATCATCATCATCATCATCATCATCTTGATTGAATAGAAGAATATCAACAAGCTGGAAAGTGTGCAGAGAAGGGCAACCAAGATGATCAAGGGTCTGGAAACCGAGCCTTATGAAGAACCAGTTAAGGGAACTGGGTATGTTTAGCCTGGAGAAAATTGAGAGGTGATAGGATAGCCAAATGTCTGTCGCATGAGAGATGGAGCAAGCTTGCTTTCTGCTGCTCCAGAGGGTAGTGCAAGTGCACGATGGATGGCTGAACTGATGGATTCAAATGACAAGGAGATTTTGGCTATATATTAGGAAGAATTTTCTGATGGTAAGCGCTGTTCAGCAGTGAAGCAGACTGCCTCAGAAGGTGGTGGACTATCCTTCCTTGGAGGTTTTTAAACGGATTTCAGTGTTTTCCCAGGTACCTTCTTTCCCGGCTTCCCCATCAGCCCATCTTACCTGCTTGGTTGGCGTCAGGCTGGCCAAGGCGCTGAGGTTGGCTGTGTCTGTGATCAGCATGGTCTGCGGCAGCAGCCCAGTGTGGGCGTACTGAGCCATCTCTGGTTTGTGGCCGTAGAGAGCTAGGGGACCAAAAAGGCATAAGAACAGAGGTTGTATGGGGGACTCTTGAGGGAGAAGGGAACCATGGAGTTAACTCTGGCGTCCAAGCATCTGTAGGGTGACCATTATCCCTTGTTTACTTTTTAAACATCCGTTGTACCCTGCTCTCCTTTGTCCAAAAAAGCTCAATGCTCTTAGTAAGGGAGCCCTTCTCGTTTCATCCTGAACAACAACCCTGCAGGGTAGGTTCCCTCTCTCTACCACCACCACAGCTTCTTCCGAGGTTGTCCTCCTGGGGCTGACAGAAAAAGGAGGAGGGTGTTATTTTAGAAGGCGACCAGGGGAAGGAAGGGAACGCTTTCAAGATGGCTGTACAAAGGCGTGGGGGTTAAGAGGAGGTGGAAGAAGGGTGGAAGAAGTGTGGTGTTGCGGTTAGAGTAACAGACTAGGACCTGGGAGAGCTGGATTCAAATCCCCACTCACCCATGAAGCTCACTGGGTAACCTTAGGCCAGTCACCAACACTCAGCCTAACCTACCTCACAGGATTGTTGTGAGGATGAACGAAGAAGAGAACTGCGTACGCCACATTGTGCTCCTTGGAGGAAAGGTGGGATTAAATGTAAGGAAAAATAATAATAAAACAAGGCGGGGGCAATTAGCTACACTTTCCTCACAATCCATGTATTCCTTTTTAAATGGGCAGCCTGATCTTCCTCTGTGTGGCTTATAGGAGCCTCTCCATTTCCTTCCATCCAAACACTGCAGCATCTGATATTCGGAGGCAGACTGCCACTGCCCAAGGAGGCTCAGTTTAGCTGCCAAGTCTAGTAGCCAAGGGTAGGTTCATGTGCCTTTTCTCTAAACCACCGCATCTTGCAGCAGGAACATTCCACTCCAGCCTCCCCACCACCCGCAACCTGATGTCCTGCAAGTGCTTTGGACTACAAGTCCCATCAGCCCCACCCAACACAGCTGTATGATGAGAACACAGCTGTGCTGACTAGCTGGATATGATGGGACATGGAATCCAAAGCATCTGCAACGAGTTGAACAAGGCTGGCCGTGAGTCCTTGGCCCACAATTCCGGGGAGCCTCCCTCCCTGCCTTGCTGGCTCCCCAACCTACCATGAGGTGCCTGGATCTGGGCCATGGTGGCCATGAAAGGGCTCTGGTTGAGATGGCCCTGGACCTGTTGCATGATTGGCTGCTGGTACGATGGGTGCAGCTGCTGGGAGAACTGGACTGGTTGCAGGGTGGTGAGGCTGCTGCCCATGTTGTTGATCACTGGGACACTCTGGGGCTGGGTGGAGGCCAAGCCTGGAAGACAGAATAGAGCATTTTCAGTGGTTCACTTTTTTCTCTCTCCAAAAAAACACCAGCTAGTTCCAGCCAGCCAGGGAGCAAAGTCTCCCTTTTTTTTTGCAGGAAATCTGCAGCGGTGGAAAGCGAGAACCAGTGCTTGTCGTCTTGAAGCATCCTGGCACTGTTCTGCAGCTTTACTTCAGTAGGTCTTGCTGCACAATGAGGACTAGAAAGCTGTTTGCTACTGTGTGCAAATGGCATGCCTTCCCTCACTTACCGATGACCAGCGTGGAGGCCCCTGTGTTGGTGAAGGCTGGTGTGAGCGAAGACGTGTCTCCCGGCCCAATTGCCATGACACCTGGGAGTGATGCCATGATGAGGTTCTGGGTTTGCTGGCTCAGGGTGTGGTTCTGCTCTAGGCTGTGCAGGGCTGTCAGGGTGCTAACTGGGGGGAGAGAGCCCCCCGGAGCGGAGATCTGTGCACAGGAGAAACAGGGAAGAGTATAAACATGCTTTTTGAGGAGAATTGCAGGATTGTGGGATATACATTTGGGGTAGCTTAGAAGTGGTGTGATATTAAATGCACTTATTGACAAGCTTGGCAGAAAGTAGAACCACTGGCAGATTTATGGATGACTTTCAGGAGATCTGCAAGGATTTCTGCTCCCCAGTTGTTCGACAAGAGCAGCAACAAAATGGCTCCCAACCATACAGTGGAGGCTAGTTCCCCTTTGGGACTGATAGGGCGCAAGGCAGGGAGCCCAACACTAGGTGGTGCCAACGAGCCCAGGCAGTGCTTGACTCACCAGCTTTGCCTCTCCTGCAGAACTAACTGAGCACAGGCCAGGGGAAGAAGCATGGTGCAAGATAGTCTGGGTGGTCACAATGGAATTGTTTCCCCCGTGCTGGTTGCCGTCTGAGGAATCTGTCTCACTGACGGGCTGCTGGTTGTACCTCATGCCGGAGTCGGAAAAGGAGAGTTGTTGTTGTTGCTGCTGCTGCTGTTGCTGCTGCTGCAAAGGGGATTGTTCTACAAACAAACAAAAGAAATGGGGGAGAGATAATTCTTAGTAATTTGTGCTTAAGTTGAGGACGTTTAGCTCTGATCTCAGACAGGGCCGGCCCTACCCTTAGGCAGAGTGAGGCAGTTTATTTAAATCATTAATTTCTTCCTCTACTGGTTCTGCTGAGAGACCACATGTCATGGTCTATACCTGAAGGAGCGTCTCCACCCCCATCACTCAGCCCGGACACTGAGGTCCAGCTCCGAGGGCCTTCTCGCGGTTCCCTCACTGCCAGGTTACAGGCAACCAGGCAGAGGGCCGTCTTGGTAGTGGTGCCTGCCCTGTGGAACGCCCTCCCATCAGATGTCAACTATCTGACTTTTAAAGACACCTGAAGGCAGCCCTGTTTAGGGAAGTTTTTAATGTTTGATGCTTTATTGTATTTTTTATATTTTGTTGCAAGCTGCCCAGAGTGGCTAGGGAAACCCAGCCAGATGGACGGAGTAATAATAATAATAATAATAATAATAATAATAATAATAATCTGAAATGCTTCCATTGCAACTGGCCATTGTGTGAATTGTAACTTGTAACAACTTGTCCCGGACTTTGCTTTCCCCCCATCCTCCCTCCCTGCTCCTTGCTCTTTCCTTTTGGGCTGTGTCCTTTAGATTCTAAACTGGAGGGCAGGAACTCGGAGGTGGTGATGGGGATTGATCTGTAAGCTACTCTGGGAGTCATTTTGGCTGAAGTCTAAGAGCTGTGTGGGTGGGGAGAGATTTAAAATAAATAAACAATGCCTGACACTCACCGTGGACCTTGCTTGGTGAGAGGGGCGTTGATGACTGGAGCGAGGAAGAGCCCAAGGTGGGCACAGATCCGGGCTGCGGCCCACTGTAGCTATCCATGGCGAGCTTGTGCCGGAAAGCCTCCTCCTTCCGGCGGTTGGCAAACCAGTTGTAAACTCTCACCTCAGTCACCAGGTTCGAGCCCAGACCCTGGGCCTGGGAAGGGGACACACCGCGCTGGATGCACTCTGCCCTACCGAGAAAGGCCATGGATTTGTCAGGTTGGGGACGGGGGTTGTGTTAAGGCGAAGCCATTTCTCCAAAGGGAACCCCTTCAAATCAAAGGAGTGGTGTGTCTGTTGCACCATTTCCAAAGAGATCTGAGCTGCATGAAGAACATACTGTAAGGAGAGCTCTGCTGGACCAGACCAGTGGCCCATTGAGTCCATCATCCTCTTCTCACAATGAATCTCCTCCATGAATCTGTCTAATCCGCTTTTAAAGCCATGCCTATTGGAGGCCACCGCTGCCTCCTGTGGGAATGCGTTTTGTTCCGTTTTCCCGATGTTTTCTTCCCTGAGAGTTTTCTCCTTTAATGCGACCCTTCACTTGACGTAAAGGCCACTTCCAGAAACCTAGCAGAATCTAGTGAACTTTTCATGTTCGGAAAATAAGTCTGTTCCCGCTTCCCCAGAAAATCATGGAATGAAACAGGGCCGTCTTAAGCCCATCCAACGCCCCCTTCCAGAGTCTCTCCAAGGGCCCGGGAGTGCCAAGCGGACCGCGGCAGCAGCGGGAGGCCACCTCCGAGGACTCTGCACTGCGCCTCCTTCTCGTTTCCCCAGCGCTGGGTTCCGCTCAGTCAAGCTTCGCCACCAGCGCGCGCACCGCGGGACCAGCAAGAGCTGCTTGGGCGCTGTGTGCACGCTGGTGGCAAAGCTCGACTGAGCAGAACCCAGCGCTGGGGAAACGAGAAGGAGGCGCAGCGCGGAGTCCTCGGAGAAGGAGAGAGACGCGGCGCAGCCTCTCAGCTAGTGAAGCGCAGTCCTGGCCAGATCGCCGGAACCCTGCGCTCACTTGGCGCCCTTTCAGCGCCCTCCAGCGCCTGGCGCCGTGGTTCTCTGCGCCACTAGCCTCTATGGCTAGGACGGGCCTGGAATGAAATCTGGGGCGATATTTCAGCTACTCCCCCCCCCTTTCTCAAAGGATTCTGAGCCCTGTAGTTTGTTAAGAGTTCTTGCTTCGAATTGTAACTTGGTGAAGGGTGAACTACTGTGCCCAGAATTATTTGAGGAGGAAAAAATGTGCTTTGGGTGTATTTTAAAGGTGTGAGGAGCACACGGCTGACAGCCCCTGAGCTATGAAGCATTTCATAAGATCCCAGTATAGGGTGCAAAAGTATCCCATCGTCCCTGACTGTAGAGGCGCTTTCAAGTACAGTGGTACCTCTACTTACGAATGACTCGACTTACGAATGTTTCTACTTATGAATGGAGCTCCGTCCGCCATCTTGGATGCTGTTTAGATAGGATTTTTTCTACTTACAAATTTTTAGATAGGGTTGCTTCGACTTACGATTTTTTTCTATGGGATTCAACTTACAATTTTTTTTGACTTACGAATGTGCGTTCGGAACGCATTAAATTCGTAAGTAGAGGTACCACTGTAATTACTTTTGGCGCCTCCTCTGCATTAATTATAGTCTAACCATAGTTGGCTCAGATCTCTCTGTACTTTTGCATTTTTAGTCCTGATATTCATCTAGACCTCATATCTGATTATATGTTTACGGTAGGTCTCATTTGGGGTGAAATAGTTAAACTGGGGGCAGAATGAGAAAGGAATTATTAGCCCCAGCTCAGCCAAAACCAATAATTTACTTCCTCCACCCATTTCTTCCCACCCCCTACTTTGTGTAACATAAGTAAGAGCCTGCTGGATCAGGTCAGTGGCCCATTCAGTCCAGGATCCTGTTCTCACGGTGGCCAACCAGATGCCTGTGGGAAACCCGCAAGCAGGATTTGAGCACAAGAGCACTCTCTCCTGTGGTTTCCAGCAACTGGTATTCAGAAACATCACTGCCTCCGACTATGGAGGCAGGGCATGGCCACTGTGGCTTGTAGCCCTTGATAGGGTTATCATTGCATTAATCTGTCCAATCCTCTTTTAAAGCCATCAAAGTTGGTGGCCATCACTGCCTTTAGAGGGCGCAATCCCCATAGTTTAACTATGAGTTTATCCAACCTCACCTTTCACCAGCCCTTTCCAGGCACAGTCCGCACCTTAAAGCTCCGTGTCCAAGCGCCTTCCTTTCCGCTCTGGTGCTTGCCCTGCGAAAACCCACTCTTTAAAGCTCAATCAGAGCAAACAGCAATCTGTGAAAAACCAGAATTGACTTTTTCTCCAATGGAGCGCTAAAATGTGGGCTTTTTGCAGGGAAAACTCTGGGGCAAAACAAACAAACAAACAAACAAACAAACCCATGCTCGGACAAGGAACTTTTAAGCACAAGGAATTTGTGCCTGGAAACAGCAGGGCAAAAGGTAAATGTGGATAAGTGCTATGTACTGCATGAGTTTTTTCGTCTAGGAGAACAGGATGCTGGGCTAGATGGGCCAGTGGCCTGATCCAGCAGCGTCTTCTGGTGTTCTTATGTTCTTAAAAGAGGGACCTTCCTCCATTCACCTGTTGCACTCCTCCACTAAGGCTTCCCGTTCCTCCTTGCTGGGATTCTTCTGCCTCTCATAGGCTTGGAAGAGGATTTGCTGTGAAGCTGGGCCCCACTTGAAGCGATTGCGTCTGCCTTTCTTCGTTGGCAGGTCCTCTCCCATCGCATCTTCTACCATAATGCCCTGGCCAGCGTGGGTGAATTCTGGAACCACAGAAAGGGTGGGGTGCAACCATCTCTGGGGCAGCCCTTATGTTGTAGAACTCCCTCCTTCTTCTTTTTTTTGGGGGGGGGGGGTCAAACACATCTCTTTGTCCAGGACTTTAGCACCTGACCCACCATATCCTTGTGGTTCTAAATTGTTTTAAACAGTTTTTAATGTTGTATTTTAAATTGTTATGTGACCTTAGGTTGAAGGCTGATAATAATAATAATTATTATTAATAACAATAATAATAATACTGTCCATTTCTTGAAGAAACCAGATGGGAGGGGGCAAAGGGGGGCAAACTAAACAAAGGCGTCTAAAAAGCAACTCAATGGAATTACAGAAAGTTGATTGAGTTGGCGGCAGGGATGACACCTAGGTGGGAGGGGGGGGGAAATGGAGTCACTAGAACATTTTCTAAAAATGTTTAGGGGTAGGCCTACTCTCATTTTGACTCAGGAAAATCACCATTTTATAGTTCAAATCAGGGGCAAATAAATACAGTAAATGGACAAAAGTATACAAAGATTCACAAAATGTTTAAGGTATGTGTACCCCTGCGTACACCCAGGAAAAAAAAGCACTGCATAGAAACATAGATATAAAAGTATGTGTTAAGGGTAGAAAAAAAACCCATCTCATTGTCTGGCTAGGTCAGGCATCCCCAAACTGCGGCCCTCCAGATGTTTTGGCCTACAGCTCCCATGATCCCTAGCTAGCAGGACCAGTGGTCAGGGAAGATGGGAATTGTAGTCCAAAACATCTGGAGGGTTGAAGTTTAGGGATGCCTGGGCTAGGTCATTTCCTGGTTCATACTATTTTTAGCATCCCCAAAGACAGAATCCCACCCTACAGGAAGTTGCTGCTCCCTGCGTACCTTCTAAGGCTGGGTTGAAGGATGCTCCCCAGGGCCAGATCATTCATCCAGATATGCAACAGGCAGCCTCATCAAACAGAGAGAGACTTCGGAGCGGGTCCTTTGGGTTCTGAGCAACCAGAGGCTCCCTTGTGCCCTTGGCAAGGACCTGTATCAGTGCCTCCCCATCCCTTGCACCCTTGGTAGTAGGGCTGGGTGATAGGTATATATCATCCAGAACTAGTTTGAAGTCCATATCGTGATAATGGTTTAGCAATTTTTGACCTGGCAATATATCGCAAATCATGATGTGTGTGTGTGTGTGTGTGTGCGCACTTTGCAGAAATCACAATGTGGGGGAAAATGCCCAGCCAGCCAATGCCTCTCCCTCCTTATTTCAGACATGGTGATATATCAATATATTGCGGTGTTTAACTGTTGATATAGCACCATGTTGAAAACCAGAGGAGCCTACCCTCCTTGCCTGGCCATCCAGGGCAACGGTGGAGTAGGCTGGCGGGCTCCTAGTCACTCCAAGCAGGAGTGGAGAGGCACGGTTTTTGTGGCCCCTGGGCCTGCACCCTTGACAGGGGCCAAACTGGCCAACCCCTAGGCACACCCCGGGCAGCAACTTTCAGTCACTGAATTCATTTATTTCTCGCAGCACATTTGAAGCTGCTTGCCAGCCATGTTTCGTCCAACTAACAGGAGCAACATTTTGCAGACATGGAAATTCAGCATGCATCATGGCACACAAGTGTTGGACCTTGGCCCAGAATCCCTTGCAAATGTTGGGCTGACCGGCTCTGCTGCTCTTGAGCAGGTAGAAAATGGCCTTGCTCTGGTATGTGCTTTGGGGCTAGGGAAGAGCTGCTGGTTGCTGTACTTACGCTGAGCCACCTCTCGCTGCTTGCGGACGTACCAGGTGTAGAGGGCAGCCCTCTTCTGAGTTTTCATAGGTGTACCCTTGTTGAGATGCTGGGAGAGGTGGGATTGATTCAAGCCTGTGGTGTCTACCACCTCCCGCTGGGGAATATTGTGCTGTTGTAGGTAGGATTTCACCATCTTGGCTACCCTCCAGGGATCCTCTCTGGAAGGAACAGAAAGCACACTCTACATGAAAGAGGGTTACAGAGGGTTGGTCTACAGTAGATGACCTTTCGTGTCCTTTCTCCCTGTGAGTCCTGAGAAGCAAGGAGAATCAACCAATGACATTTCTGGTACAGTAGTAGATTTTGGGTCAACACTAGTAGTCATAGCTGTCAAGTTTTCCCTTTTCTCACAAGGAAGCCTATTCAGCATAAGGGAATTTCCCTTTAAAAAAGGGAGAACTTGACAGCTATGGTAGTAGATGCTGTTCAGTCTCCTCTGTGCAGCAGGCTGTCCCAGCTGAATAAATTTATCTTTACCATGAGTGTCTACTTGTTAAGGTTTTAGTCTTGTTTTAAATTTATTTGTCGTTTTTGTGTTTATAAAGTGTTTTTCATTATCTTATGTGTAAAAGGCCCTGAGATGGTAGTTTAGAAGGTGGTTAATAAATTAATTGTAATAGTAATATTATTATTATATACCGTGGTACCTTGGTTCTCAAACGCCTTGGTTCTCAAACACCGAAAACCCGGAAGTAAGTGTTCCGGTTTTTAAACTTTTTTGGAAGCCAAACGTCCGATGTGGCTGTCGGCTATTGTTTCCGGGCCACCTGCACCAATCAGAAGCCTTGGTTTTTGAACATTTCATAAGTCAAATGGACTTCCGGAATGGATTAAGTTTGGCACTTTTGTTTTTGCTATTTGTTTTGCGTTTTTGTTGTTGAGGCTTTTTCGGTTAATTTGTTTTTGTGACTGTGTGGAACCCAGTTCAGCAGCTACTGATTGATTGATTGTGTGACTGCAGAAATGGACAAAAGCCCCCCATCTAAACAAATGACTATCATCAGTGCTGGTAAGAAAAAGAATTAATTTTATTTTTTATCATGTACAATACAATCTTATTTATTTTATAGTACAGTACATTGATTATTAGGGACCCAGGTGGCGCTGTGGTTAAACCACTGAGCCTAGGGCTTGCTGATCAGAAGGTTGGCGGTTCGAATCCCTGTGACGGGGTGAGCTTACGTTGCTTGGTCCCAGCTCCTGCCAACCTAGCAGTTTGAAAGCACGTCAAAATGCAAGTAGATAAATAGGAACCGCTACAGCGGGAAGGTAAACAGCATTTCCATGTGCTGCTCTGGTTTGCCAGAAGCGGCTTAGTCATGCTGGCCACATGACCTGGAAGCTATACGCCGGCTCCCTCGGCCAATAATGCGAGATGAGCGCGCAACCCCAGAGTCGGTCATGACTGGACCTAATGGTCAAGGATCCCTTTACCTTTACCTTTACATTGATTATTGCTTTCATTTTAGGATCAATTGTCTTGTTAGATAGTAAAATTCATGTCAAGTTGCTGTTTCAGGGGTTCTTTTTAAAAGTCTGGAATGGATTAATTCGATTTTGCATTGATTTCCATGGGAAAGCACGCATTGGTTTTGGAACGCCCTGGTTTTGGAACGGACTTCCGGAACAGATTAAGATTGAGAACCAAGGTACCACTGTAGCTATTAAGTTGTAGGCACAACATGGAGATTGTTGAGTGAACCTCTTTAGAACATTATGGCACCCATCCGCCCTTTCTCCATACCTTAATCTCATTCCTATCCTATTCCTGGATCAGGCCAAAGGGTCTATAGTCCTGGTCTCAAAGTGGCCAGCAAGATGCACTCCCTTAAGCAGGATTCGAGCATCAGAGCACCCCTCCCCCACTCATGCTCTACATTTTGTATTCTATGAATACTGGTCATTGACCATAATAAAGAATTGAATACTGTAGTTTTGTATTGTATTCCTGTGCTCCACTCCATATTGCTGTTTTATTGTGCTCCTGTATTTTGCATTTTTATATTTTGTTGTTCGGTGGAGTTGGGGGTTTTTTAGTGGAGATTGTGAAGCTGCTTTGTGGAGGAAGTTTCTCAAAAAGCAGCGGAACACTTAAAAAAAACAACACACCATGGAGTTAAGGGAAATCCTGAGCTTCTTTCAAATGATCGAAGCATGAACTGGCTCGTTCTTTCATAGCGCAGTTCAAAGTGGTCCTGTTCAATGTTCACTGTCTCGCAGGCTGCTTCCCACCCGCTAGGCCTGGTGCCCCATATTATCCCTCTCTGACCCTTTTGCCAGCGCCAGTTCAAGCTTCCCTTTTTGCTGGGTTTCTGAGGTCACTTTTTTTAAGGGCTTCTCACCTCCCTTTTGTTACCTGAACAATAAGTAACCCAGGTAGTTAGTTATAAACTCAAAGGGAACAAGAGCCTGGTTGATAATTTATAGCAGCATCTCAAATTTAAATGGAAAGTAAATATCAAGTTGTTAGCATTAAAAGAAAACCCAATCCGGAGAACCGGGGAAGCAACATTCATGGGGGGGAATGCCTCGATGTTCCAGTCGTAATGAGCCTTTCGCTTAAATGTTATTTTCCTTTTTTAAATTTTGGTTTAACTTGCCCGCTTTCCAACATCTGCCTTCTTGCTATTCATTCTCTACGCTGCTTCCCCACCCCATTATTCCATGCCACTTCCTTGAACAATGTTGAGCTGGGTTTCTGAGACCCATTCTTGGTACAAGAAAGAAGACCTTTGATCCCTTTGAAAAGTAATTTGGGATTCCTGCTTCGGACCAAGCCCTGGACTCAATATCACCACTGCTGTTCACACCATCCCTGGTCTTTGAACCCTGAAGCCTGCATCTTTGTTGATTTCATTGAATAAATTGGACTTGGAAAGGACAGAGGAGGAAAAAAGGTAAGAACTGTTCCTCGTGGCAACATCCCCCCCACCCCCTGTTGAATTTGGCCTTTAGGCTGGCCTGTGTACTGTGTGACACAACAAATATGATGTTGCAATTTGAGCCCAGAGCCCCAACAGCTTTTGCCATTCGCAGCAAAACAGAATCTAAATTTTTTAAAACTAGCATGCATTCTCCTCCACTGCATTAGAAAATACGATCCACGTTCCTACTCCTGCCTTCCCAAATATTGTAATTTTAAAATTCTCTCTCTCTCTCTCTCTCTCTCTCTCTCTCTCTCTCTCTCTCTCTCTCACACACACACACACACACACACACAATTTTCAGTTTGCTCTTCAAGGAAATAATAGCTTCACATTTTCCTCTTAGAAAAAAACACAATCCTAACATATTTTAAAAAGTGATGTTAAACACCCAATTTTAATTCTCTGCTTCTGTAATTTGAACAAAGTAATAATGGCATTGAGAAGCAACAGAAAATGATTGTTCTCTGTAGCACAGAGATTTTCAGGCTTTTGGGATTCTGTTCAGCGCTAGTCTACCAGCAATTACCAGTGCAGAGCTGAGGCTGCACATTGTAGGGTAAGATTGGTAGTGATGAGCAAAACATGCTTCCTAGGAAGTTTGTCTGCCCTTACTGATACTCTCCCAAGAGGAGGGGAGGTAGCCAACAGGGTGCCTTCCAGATGTTTTTTGAGCCCAGCTCCCATCAGCCCCATCTGGCGAGCATCACATTGGTTTGGCCAACCAGAGAGGAATCCTTGATCAGCTTTTAATATTTCTATACAAGGGCACTCTTTGGGGAAAACCCCCCACTGCCGTAGCAGATTTACAGCACTTAAGAGGGCTATATCAGTTTCCCCACTGATGTTTAAATTACATTCTTAGCTTCACTTGTCAGAATACTCGACTCTTCCAATGGAAATGCTGCCCTCATTCCTTTCTGTGCTGTATCAGTACAAAAACTATTGTGGAGGACAGGGCCTATGGATGGCTACTATAGCTGTGCTCTGCCGCCACAGTTAGAGGTAGCAATGTTTTTGATTACCAGTTGCTAGAAACCACAGGAGGCGAGAGGGATCTTGTGCTCAAATCCTGCTTGTAGGTTTCCCTATGGGGCATCTGGCTGGCCACTGTGAGAAGAGGATGCTGGCCATTAGCCTGATCCAGCAAGCTTTTCTGATGTTGTTAGGATTGTTCCAAACACGTCCTGGTCATAGCTGCCAAGTTTTCCCTTTTCTCGCGAGGAAGCCTATTCAGCATAATGGAATTTCCCTTAAAAAAAGGGATAACTTGGCAGCTATGGTCCTGGTGCTCTTTGTGAATGCAATGGCAACAACTTGTTCAGGGGAAGGGCTGTGTCTCAGGGGTAAAGCAACTGTATTGCATCCAAAGGTCCCAGGTTTAATCCCTGACAGCATCTCCAGGCTAGGTTGGGCATGTCACTTGCCCGAAACCCCAGAGAGCAGCTGCCGGTTAGTGTCAATAACACTAAGCTTGATGGACTGATAAGTCCTGACTCAGTATAAGGCAGCTGGTTCCTAAATGAGGCTATGCCTGATACCAGTTATTCTTCTGTCCCTTTCCTTTATGGGGAGAAAAACTCCACCCTCTCCACAGGGTGGGGGAAGGCCTGGTGAGGGGAGTTAACTCAGCTGTAAAACCTGCCTAGGTACTTTTGGCGTTATCAGGACATTTGCTACAGCCAAAGTCCAAACTGCTTCAGAGGATTGAATGAACTAATTGTCTGGCATGGCTGAGCATGTGTTTGCTCTCTTCCTGACCTGTGGGAAGCACAAGGTAGTTAGCTATAGAACATGAAATTTCTATGAAGCAACTCAGAGGTTGGCCTGCTAATGTTACAGACCCAAGTTTGGGATAGAACTGGATCGTGAACTTAAAACATCATACTTGGCATGATTGATCAGGCTTGAGACACATAGTGCAAAATGAGGCAGCCACCTCAAGTGGCAGATTTTGAATGCTATCATAAGCAGAACCTTGGAAAGACCTCTGGGGCATTGCTATGTTCTTGCCTTATCCTTGTTAACTTAATGCGCTTTGCACAGCAGAATTCCCTGTTGGCTTGAACTTAACGATTAATTTATTTATACTCTGCCTTTTACTCTGGCAGGGACTAGAGGCAGCTTACAGATAAAAATAATAACAACTAAAAACATAGAAAAAAAAACAATTAAAAATTAAACATTGTTAGAATTAAATCTACAGTCATACCTCGGTTTAAGTACGCCTCGGTTTGAGTATTTTCAGTTTAAGTACTGTACTCCGCGGACCTGTCTGGAAAGGATTAATCCACTTTCCATTACTTTCGATGGGAAAGTTCGCTTCAGGTTAAGTACAGACTTCCGGAACCAATTGTGTACTTAAACTGAGGTACCACTGTATATATAAAAATATATTTATATATATATACACAGATAATTACAATAAAAACTGCATGGTGCCAGCTATTTGTTAAAAGCAGTCAGTTCCTAAAAGCCAGTTGGAACAACAAACGCTTCACTTTTGAGTAAAAGGACAAAAAAGGGGGCAGCCACTCTAACCTATTAAAAATAGTCAGTTCCTAAAATCCAGTTGGGACAAAAGAGTATTCACCTGCCACTAGAAGGGCAACGAGGAGGCAGCCACCCTCAACTATTACCACCCTTAGTCCCATAGCATTTTGGATGCATCCTCCAAAAGCTGTTGTATACATCTTAAAGATAGGAAGAGCCTGCTGGATCAGAAGAGTGGTTCATCTAGTCCTGCATCCTGTTCTCACAGTGGCCAATCAGATGCCCCTAGCGGGAAGCCCACAAGCAGGTTCTGAGTACCACACCACTCTCTCCTAAAATAGGAGCTCAAGGCAGAGTTCATAGCCCCTTTCCTCTCCACTTCATCTTCACAAGAACCCTCTGAGATAGACCAGGCTGAAGGTTGGTGACAGGCCCAAGGTCACCAAGTGAGCTTTGTCACTGAGTGAGGATTTGAACGCAGGTCTACTCTGCCTCTCTAACTCAGTTTCCCCAAATCTTCCCACAGCACATAGTTAAACTCCCACAGAAGGCAGTGATGGCCACCAACTCGGATGACACCAAGAGAGGATTAGACAAATTCATGGAGGAGAAGGCTGTTGATGGCTACTAGCTCTGCTTTCACACTCAGAGGCAGTAATGTTTCTGAATACCAGCTGCTGGAAACGGACGAAGGCGGTTGTGCTTTTGTGCTTGAGTCCTGCTTTGAGGGTTTCCCGTAGGAGCACTCGGTTGGCTACTGTGAGGGCAGGATGCTTGACTAGATGAGATATTTGCTTGAACCAACAGGCTCATCTTATGTTCTTAACCTGGTTCCTTCCAGATGTTTTGGTTTTTATAACTCCCATCAACTCCAGCATAACACAGCCATGTAGATACGTTGCAGTGCAAAACAGCTGGGTGGCACCAAATTCGTGGAGGCTGCTCTCACCAATTCATCACACTGCCTCTCATTAAAATGCACCAAGCAGATAAAGGTAGAACTAAGAGCTGGTTGTCTAAACCTGGTGGAGTGGCTACAAGTGTGAACTGGTTCATCTCTGGTTCAGATTTCACATCAGTGGGCAGAGGGTCTGTCCAGACTGGTGTGTGTGTGTGTGTGTGTTCTGCAACATGGCGCTGATGCAATAACAGTGCACCAGTGATGGATTTATACTGGACCATCCACACTAAACCATTCCAGTTTATTGGTTGTTCTACTCTGCTTCCCTTGTGTTGCTGCTGCTTTATTGCTTTCCAGAGGGGCACTCTAGCACTATAGTGCAACACCCTTCCTCTCCTACCCAGGACGTTTGTGGTATAAAAGGTTATAGGATATTACCAGGACATTACTGGAGATCCACTGAATAGAAATGAATCAGCATGCCCACCCTAAAACCATAGCTGTCAAGTTTTCTCTTTTCTCGCGAGGAAGCCTATTTAGCATAAGGGAATTTCCCTTAAAAAAAGGGAGAACTTGACAGCTGTGCCTAAAACCTTTGCAGGCACAAATAGTATTAAAAGCAGGATCGGTATAACTGCCCCAATCCCATCATAAATTTTTGTTGTTGTTGTTTAGTCGTTTAGTCGTGTCCGACTCTTTGTGACCCCATGGACCAGAGCACGCCAGGCACTCCTGTCTTGCACTGCCTCCCACAGTTTGGTCAAACTCATGCTGGTAGCTTCGAGAACACTGTCCAACCATCTCGTCCTCTGTCGTCCCCTTATCCTTGTGCCCTCAATCTTTCCCAACATCAGGGTCTTTTCCTGGGAGTCTTCTCTTCTCATGAGGTGGCCAAATTATTGGAGCCTCAGCTTCACCCAAAATTTAAAGGACGTGTGGGAGGCCCCTTAGACAAGCCACTCCCTTAGCCTTGATCCTTTGCATATGAGAATAGTAATGCTACTGGCCTACCTAGTAGGAGTGTCTCCACCCCCATCAATAAGCTGAGGTCTGAGGTCTACCTCTGAGGGTCTTCTGGTGGTTCCTTCACTGCAAGAAGTGAAGTTACAAGGAACCAGGCAGAGGGCCTTCTGGTTGGTAGTGCCCTCCCTGTGGAATGCCCTCCCATCAGATGTCAAAGAGATTAAGAACTACACAACTTTTAGAAGACATCTGAAGGCAGCTCTGTATTGGGAAGTTTTTAATGTTTGACGTTTTGTTGTGTTCTTATATTCTGCTGGAGCTAATGCGTGTGAATAGTAGTAGTACTGACCTACCTAATAGGGTTGCTGGAAGGATTACTGAGATAATGCCTGTGAAGTGCTTTGAATGCTCAAATATGCCATATGAAATGTTGTGTCCTCGTAGTTGCAATCCATTTTTCATGAATTAGTTGAATTGCCTTTACGACAGCCCACTAAGCATCGGAGGAATTTTAAACTTGCCATCACTTGAGAGCCCAGTGTGAACCCACCTGCAATGCTCCTTTCCAAATCCTAATAGCATGATCCTCCCCCTCTTTCACCTTTTCATGGATGTCCATCACAAAAGAGGAGAGGAGAACAGGTGTTCTCCTGACTCCTTTGGCTTCCTCTGAGAGGAGACACCTGACAAATCACCAAAAGTTAATGATCAAAAAGCTTATCTGAGCCTTTTCGTTTATAAATTTATAAGACAAAAGAGAAATAATAAAGCCACTGGATAATTAGTAACCAGCTCAGTCCTGAGGCTTTGGAAATCAAACTGACCCTAGATCTCAACACAGACTCTGGGAGAGGTGGAGGGGAAAGGTGGGGTGATGCAAGGGGTCATTTGGGAGCCGGGGAACTTTAAAGATCGACCCCGAAAAGGGGAAATGAGCAAAGAAAGATGATTTGAGGGGGTGGATGCGGTTAAAAATGGGAGAAAGAAAGAAACTACAAGACAAGAAGGAACAATGGTGGAAGAAAAGGACTTTTGGAGTCTTGAGGCCTTTTTCCTTCCACTCACAGGTAAGAAGAGCTTGTGACACTGGGCTCAGAAGCAAAAGCAGTATAGCTAATTATTGTGACTCAGTTGGGAACTTGCTTAGCTTTCGTCAGTTTTGGGTGGGATTTTGCTCTGTGGCCTGCCCCCCCCAAAAAGAACACAACGTTGTCATAAATCATAGAGTTGGAAGGTACCACAGGGGATCCCCTGAATGCAGGAATCTTTTTGTCCAACGTAGAGCTCGAACCCATGACCCTGAGATTAAGAGTCTCATGCTCTACCGAATGAGCTATCCCACAGATTCCCCACTGACCCGCCTTCCATTTGCTTCCAAAATCAGAGCTGTGGTCTTCACAAGCTGTCCCTATCAGTAACAGAAGGGGCTGTTTTTGCGTTCATATTTTCCCCGAGGAGCCCTTCCAAAGGAACTCACGTAAATCCCCTCCCTGCGTACAGAGATTCTCCCCCAGCCCCATATAAATATTATTAGATTCGACAACAGCCTAGAATTTTAAAAGAATGTTTTTACTCTCCCCCCCCCTATGGAGCTCATTTATAAGTAGGTTGTGGATATATTATGATCAGCAAGAGTGGGAAAGAAAGTAAGGGAGATGGGAAAGAATGGTCGCAACTTTCCTGCTAGGAACATTTGCATGAATTCCTAGGGAATCCTGTCTTTGTCCAAGGCTGGAAGCACATACTTTGAACATGTCTGTTTTGCCAGTAACAACAAGATGGCTTATCTGAGTTATTCAATACTGAGGGCAAGAGTGTTGTGTGTTTGGGGAACATGTCTCAGGATGGCAACTCTATGACGCTTTATTTCACATCTTTGAACACTTCTGCTTTAGAAAGAAGTATGCGGATAGTTCCCCATGCTCATCAACCCCAACTGCCCGAAGATAGTTTCTTGCTTGCTCAGGTTTAGAAAAATGATTCTGGGCTCTACAAGGCTAACTCTTCTACCTCCCATGCAACATCTGAAATGGCGGACAGGATAAAAAAAAAAGAGAGAGATGTGTTCCAAAGATGAGTGTGTTCCAAAGTTATTCCTCACCTAAAGAAGTACCTTCTTATCTGAATTGGACTTTAGGGGCACTCTGGTGGCATGGGCCTGAAATTTTAGGTTTTAACTGTACCTTTTATTTAGAATGATCTCAGACAGGGAAGCTGGGTTCTTGTCCAGTAGTTGTGCTATAACGTGAATCTCTATGCCTTTAGATCGGCTGCTAGCACTAATGTAAGGGTTAGGGTGATTTGAGAAGGTAGAGGATAAAAGGGGACACACACACACACACAAACACACACACACACACACACACACACACACACACAGAGAGAGAGAGAGAGAGAGAGAGAGAGAGAGAGAGAGAGAGAGAGAGAGAGAGAGAGAGAGAGAGATATGCCCTTACTGTAATAGTCTTTCCACCACGGCTTTCTGGTGTGCAGCCTCTTCTGGGCTTAGGTTTTCCAGCTCCTTCATAATTGGCGGAGTGAAGTCTTCTCCATCGTCAGAGGTCTCCTCTTCGGACATCCTGGACTCCCCCATCCCATTGGCAAGAGCCGTGAGTTCTGTGCAGGACTCTCTCTTCTCAACTTGGATCGTGCTGGCAGTCCGCTGCTGGCTGTCGCCATGCTGTGGGTAGGGGTCCGATTCCATCAGGGCTTTGATCAGTGTCTCCTTGCTCAGCCCAGATTCCAGGAGAGCCCCCAGCAGCTCCACCTGAAGATGAGTGAGTTTTGAAACCATGGTCTTTTAGTTCTGGCCGCTTCTCCTAAGGCCCGAGTTTTGTTTTTTTTACGTGCCCGACGCAGATTCCGGTGTTTGCTACACCATGTTTCTGAAGTCACCCGTCGGAGCAGAATAGAAATGGCAGCAGGTTCGGCCTTTGCAAAACCCCCCCCCCCACAAAAAAAAATTCCCCAAGAGGAAAAAAAAGCAGCTTCAGACCCCCCACAACTGTCCTGAGTCAGTGCTGATAAAGGGACCCTCGCCTATCTGTTTACATTGGAGCGATGCAAATTCTCCAAGGTTCATATTTATCTGTGTGCTTAGGCAAGTTACTGAACTTTGGACTTCGGCATTGCAACAGCAGTTCACAAAGTGCCCAGGAAGGGAGGGAGAGCGGGAGGAAAAATAAGAGGGGGAAGAAGAGTGGAGGAAAAGGAGATGAGGCCGCACAGGAGACACCTCTTGAAGAAAAAGAAGGGACAAGGTGGTGGTGGAGAGGAGCAGGATCTGGGCATGGGAAGAAGTTTAATGGCATCTCCTAGAAAGGTACATAATGGAATGATACAAAGCTCAGTGGCGCTAGAGCACCTGCTCATAAGCAGAAGCAGTCCCTGGCATCTCCAAGTAGAGTTGGGAAATACTCTTGCCTGAAACCCCAGAGAGCTGCTGCCAGTCAGTGTAGACAGTACTGGGCGAGATGGACCAATGGTCTGACTTGGTATAAGGCAGCTTCCTATGTACCTTTGGGACGTGGCTGGAAAGTCTCAAAAGGGCTGGCCCAGCACATTCTGGGACGTAAATGGTCCTGTCCTCCTCAAATGGTTCTCTCCCTCAGCTCCTAACTCATTGGGTCCATCAGGAGGTTGTCTTCTGGAAGAAGCACTGTTGCAATGAAAATAAGCTGCGGAAGGGCATGGCCACGCTGTTGGTGATAGATTTGACTTGAGGATGACAACCTATCTGTCCCACACTCTGCTGCCACCAGGGATGGGTGGATCTGTCAATCTGGGTTTCCCTCACTTGTTCATATTTCCAAGTGTAAATTCAGTTCTTCATGTTTCCATATCAGTTTGTTGTTGTTTTTAAAGTCTCCTAAATTTCTCCTAATTTGCACATTTTTTTATCCTTCTTGTTGCTACTTATAAACAGCCTTTTCCCCAGACTCCTACTCAAGGGGACTTACACAAATTAAAACAACAGAGATGAAATACAAAAAGCTAAAAAGACAATAGTTTAAAAGTAATTAGACTGAGTGTCTAATAAATTAAAACAATATGCACATTTCTATGCAATTTTCCATAATATGTTATATGTCCCTATGTTATTTTCTTCTAATATATGCATGTTTATGCACACTTTATCCCAGTCAACACATTTTTTTTCACATTTGTTAGCTAGCTAGAGAACTGCACTGCAAAATTTGGAAAAGTGCAAATTTTGAAGGATGGTTCTGCATTTCGGTCTGTGTATTGTTTCAGAAAGTGCAAATTCAGTAGGTCTGTCTTTATAGGAGAACTAAAATGACTTCCAATGAAAAACAAACCTGAGTAATCCAAATCCCAGGGCGGTTCTGCAATTACACGTTTCCATCCATGTTTTAAAAAATAAGATAAAAGACAAGTATATATTGCAGCTACACTGAGGAGATGTGATAGCCCTCTATTCAAATATCTAAAGCGTTTTCACATGGAGAATGGAGCAAGCTTGTTTTCTCCTACTTCAGATGCTAGAACCCAAACCAATGGATTCAAAGTTACAAGAAAGGAGATTCCAACTTAACATCAGGATGAATTTTCTGACATGAAGTTCTATTTGACAGTGGAACAGACTCCCACAAGAGGTGGTAAAACTCTTCTTTGTTGGAGGTTTTCAAACAGAAGTAGGATGGCCATCTGTCATGTATGTTCTAGTTGACATTCCAGTGTTGCAAGGGGGGACTAGATGACCCTCAGGATCCCTTCCAACTCTATTCTATTATAATAATAATTCTATTATTATTTTTTATTCTGTTATTAGGCAGGCACCTTCACAGTACTCTCTGGCACCTGCTTACAACATTTTGGCTTAGACAAGTCTATCCAGATGTTTAGAAAGTTGATTAGAGTTTTATTCTTAGTCTATTGTTATTTTAACTTTTCAAAAGTGTTGAATTATTGTTGCTAATTATTCTTATTGATAATCTTACTATAATCTTATTATTTATTTATTATAATTATTATAGTAACACTTTGAACGTAGCCTGGTAACATCTCCACCCCTCTTTTGCAAAAGAGCCCAGGTTGGGAAATAAAGCAGCAAAACAGCAGAACTTTTAAAAAACATTTCGGAACATCTGAAAACATTTCAAAGCAATTCAGTATCCTCACAGTAAATAATTTAATGGCTGCCAACAGTGCTATTTTTCTAGAAAAAGAGGTGTTACTGCCAGAACTCACTGTGAATTCCACCCTTGTTCTCTTAGAATGACAATGGTGCCCACCCGAGAGGTGCTGGAACTCTGTTCCGGCTGGAAAAAAAAAGCCCTGGTTGCCAGTAGCAGTATCTGTCAGCCCTCAAAGGCCTGGGTGAACATGATTTTCATCTTCTACTGGGAAGGTGTTCCACAAACAGGGGGCCACCACTGAGAAGACCCTGTAGTTAATCAGCACCAACTGGACAGTTCCATGTTGTGGCACCACCAACAGGGCCTCCCCTGCTGATCATAAAGCCCAAGATGGTTGATATTGAGGGAGGTGGCCTGCCCTTGGATACCCTAGTGCAGAGGTTTTCAACCTTTTTGAGTCCATGGCTCCCTTGCAAAACTACATTCTTTCTGCGGGACCCCTGGGGGGCTCAGGAGCCCAGTTATGTCACCCCTCGCCTGCAGAATTGGCAGCCTCTCACCCTTTTTCGAATACCCTCCCTTGTGGAGTGTTCCCTCTTCCTCCTCTCCCCTCTCCATGGGACTCCTCGGGGCAGCCGCTGCTGCTGTTACCCCTGGTCTCTTAGACCCAAAGAGAGGCACCTCCTCCCACTGCCCCACAGGGGCCTGGGACTTGTCTGTCCATTCCCAGCAGCAAGGGCTGGTGGACTGGCTGGGATCCCTCACCCACTTGCTTGCTTACTCCAAAGCCACCTCAGCTCCTGGCAACCAGCACCTCCTTGCCAGCCCCAGAGGCACCATTTGCCTGGGGAGCTTGTAGCCAGGGCTGTTGCACAAACAGCCGCTAGGGTTGCCAGACTCAATAGAGGACAGGACTTCTGTGCCTTTAATTGCCCTGCTCTATTTTGAGTCTGGAAACCTTAAAGAGAAACCAGCAGACCCTTTGTTTAATTTCCAAGCAAAGGGTCTGCTGGTTTCTCTTTAAGGTTTCCAGACTCAAAAGAGAGCAGGGTAATTAAAGGCACAGAAGTCTGGGATAAAGTATACAACAACTTGAAAAGGATGCTGAAATTCACATTTGAAAAGAGCCCAGAAATTTTCTTGCTAAGTATGATCCCGAGCAAAATACCAAAAGACAGAATTAATATTCTGCTTTATGCCTGCGCAGCAGCCAGGACACTAATCGCACTAAAGTGGAAAGGGGAAAACTTACCAACGGTTCAGGAATGGGAGGGAAAAATGATAGAATATTTGAGGATGGCGAAAATGACTGCAATAATTAGGAATGTACCAAGACAGAAAATAATGGGGGAATGGAAATATGTCCAAGATTACTTGGAAAAAGAAAATATAGAGAATAAGATAGTGATGTGCTTAGAGTGAAGGTATAAGGGGAGAAGATTAATTGGTAAATACGGAAAGGATTTAAGATTGGAAAAGTAAGAGGTATAGCAAGGGAAAGAGAATAAACAGAGGGAAGCGTGTGATAGATGGTTGGAAGTGTTCTTTTTTCTTTTCTTTTCTTTTGTATATTTCTTTTTTTTCTTCTTCTTTTTTCTTGTATATTTTTTTGTATTTTTGTATGTTTGTATGCTCTCCTTTTCCCTTTTTTTTCTTTTCAAGAAATTGGTTTGTAAGAAGAGAATGGATGCATTATGTATTGCTTTATAATTTTTGTACACCTCTTTTATTATGATTTGAGTGTGATTGATATTCATATTTGTACTTTGATTTTAAAGAAATCATCCTATATAATAATGTCCATGTTGTCCCTGCGTCCAGATGTCCCGTGTGTCCCTGGGGTACTGCGCATGTCCCCCAGAGACACAGGGATTGGACGGAGGGACAACCAGGGACACAGGGATTGGACCCGTGCTCTCGGGACACAGGGAACAGCCAACTGCCGCTCCGCCAACCGCCGCTCCGAAGCCCAGTCTCATGCTGGAGGTGCGCGGTGAGGCGGCGGGGGAGAGAAGCGCTCCCCCCCCCCCGGCAGCCTTGCCGCACACCTCCGGCATGGGACGGCGCTTCCTCGGGGAACCCGAGGAAGCCGAAGCGGCAGCGGGCGCGGAGGGAGGCCCGCTTTGGCTTGGCAGCGGCGGGAAGAAGGGGAGGAATTCCTCCCCTTTTTCCCGCCACCGCCAAGCCAGTCCCGGAGCCGAATTGCGGCGCGGCGGGGTTTTTCGCTGTTTGCCTCCCCCAGGGGAAGGCAAACGGCGAAAAGCCCCCGCTGCGGACTGGCTTGGCGGTGGCGGGAACATCCCGCCACCGCCAAGCCAGTCCCGGAGCCGAATTGCGGCGCGGCGGGGTTTTTCGCCGTTTGCCTCCCCCAGGGGAAGGCAAACGGCGAAAAACCCCCGCTGCGGACTGGCTTGGCGGTGGCGGGAAGACCCGCCACCGCCAAGCCAGTCCCGGAGCCGATTTGCGGCGCGGCGGGGTTTTTCGCCGTTTGCCTCCCCCAGGGGAAGGCAAACGGCGAAAAACCCCCGCTGCGGACTGGCTTGGCGGTGGCGGGAAGACCCGCCACCGCCAAGCCAGTCCCGGAGCCGATTTGCGGCGCGGCGGGGTTTTTCGCCGTTTGCCTCCCCCAGGGGAAGGCAAACGGCGAAAAACCCCCACTGCGGACTGGCTTGGCGGTGGCGGGAAGACCCGCCACCGCCAAGCCAGTCCCGGAGCCGATTTGCGGCGCGGCGGGGTTTTTCGCCGTTTGCCTCCCCCAGGGGAAGGCAAACGGCGAAAAACCCCCACTGCGGACTGGCTTGGCGGTGGCGGGAAGACCCGCCACCGCCAAGCCAGTCCCGGAGCCGATTTGCGGCGCGGCGGGGTTTTTCGCCGTTTGCCTCCCCCTCAGGGGAAGGCAAACGGCGAAAAGCCCCCGCTGCGAACTGGCTTGGTGGTGGCGGGAAGACCCGCCACCGCCAAGCCAGTCCCGGCAGGCCGCTTTCTCTAGCGCCCGTTTTTAAACGGGCTAAAATCCACTAGTAAATATATATTTTAACCTTAAAAAAAAAGGCACAGAAGTCCTGTCCTTTATTGAGTCTGGCAACCCTAACAGCCGCACAAGCCTTTGGGAGGCAGAGAGGCAAGAGGACATCAGAGGAGGGAGGGAAGGAAGGAAGGAAAGAGGGACAGAGGCTAGTGTTGCCCCATGGCTCCCCTGACAATCATTCAAGGCACCCCAGGGTGCCACGGCACACTGGTTGAAAACCTTTTTCCTGGTGCTTTAATAGACTATCTGTGTATTACATATACTTCTATTTGGCAGCTCAGGTACGCAAAATGAAAGAGATCTTGACAGATCTCATCCTGCCCCTTTACTTCCTGGCCTGTGATTATCCCATTATAAGACAAAGCCAGGTGTCTCTCTCTTGATGACTGGGCTGATAGCTCCACCCAAAGTTTCTACGCCCACCTGTCCTCAGCAGCTGACAGGTAACTCGAGTGAGTTATACAACCTGGCCAGAACCAGCTTTCCGCAGGGAAACTTGCCATGTCCAGGGCTTGGCTTATGGTTCAGAAGGTTTTTGGCCGAGTGGTCCTCAAGGCATTCTATATTGATAGCCATCTGTCAGGGATTCTTTAGTTATGATTCCTGCATTGCAGGGGGCTGGTCCCAAATTACCTTTTGAGTCTCTTCTAATTCTAACATTCTATGATGGCGACTTACAACAGCCTGGTGCATGCCCGCACCCATGTTTTTTGGACTACATCTCCCATCAGCCCCATCCAGCATGGCTGTGCTTCCATTAACTCCAGCATCGTACGGCTGTGCTGGCAGGGCCTGATGGGAGCTGTAGTGCAAAAGATGCTTTAAATGTACGAGGTGTATTCAGCCAAGCGAACACATGCAACTGCTTCAGCGTAGGTGCTGAGTTGGGGCTAGAGAAGTTTAGAAGCAGTGAGCAAATCCGAGAAACACAGGGCTGGGGGTTTCTGTCCTTGACTGCCGGCTTTCTGATTCTTCTTTTATCCAGGACGGAAAGGCAGAAGACCGAAGAAAAATGTGGATAGGATGTGCACATTGTTGGTATCGGAAAGAAGAGTGCCACTTAGTGGCCAAACTGACCTGTTGCACTACTTTAAAACAGCCTGTTTGGTGCATCGGATGCAGGAGTGAGGAACGTTTTCAAGTTGAGGGCCACATTCCCTTCTGAGCAACCTTTCGAGGGCCACATGCCAAAAGTGGCCAAGGCCAGAGGCAGAATAAAAAGTGGGTGGAACAATGAGTGCAAACTTTGCCTTTGTACAGTAGGCTTGTTTCTACACACCTCACTCTCTCCTCCACCCAGACAAGCAAGAGGCATGATCAGAATTCAAGGGGACATTAGGGCTGGGTGATACCTGGTTTTCAACATCGCAATATATCACCAGCTAAAGATCGCAATATACTTATATATCACCATGTCTGAAAGGATGGAGCTATGTAGAGGCATTGGTTGGCTTCACAGTTTTTCCCATATTGTTTTTTTGCATACACACAGTCTCACAATACAGTATATTGCCAGGTCAGAAACTATGAAACCAATATCATGATATGGACTTGAAACCGGCTTTGGGCGATCTATCACCCAGTCCTAACACATCATGATTCGCCAGGTCAAAAACTATTGCTAGGTCGAAAACTATGAAACCAATATCATGATGTGGACTTCAAAACGGTTTTGGAGGATATATCGCCCAGTCCTACTGTGGATATAATTGGATCTCGCCTATTGACTCTAACAACACTTTGAAAGACTTGTTTTTTGTTTGTCCCCCCCCCCCCTAGATAGTGAGGTATATTTTGAATGAATGAATGAATGAATGAATGAATGAATGAATGAATAAATGTATATAAAAATTGTGTAGATCTGTCATATTTTTTACATTTTTCTGCACCTTGAAAGCACATGTTAAGGAAATTCCCCCCCCCCCAGTATTCTGGGCACTGTAGTTTTCCCCTCACAAAGTTAACAGTTCTAACAAGCCTTAACAAACTACTATGCCCATAATACCTTTTGGGGGGGGGATGCCTTTTGAATGTGAGAAAAGGATCCTGGACCAGGTGGAACTTCGGTCTGATCTAGCAGGCTCTTCTTAGGAAGCGACAGGACATGCCCAGTTCGAAACAATTATGTATGCAGTTAAACTTTCAAAGGTCCAGACCAGACCATGGGTAGGCAAACTAATCTGGATCCGGCCCAATCGCCTTCTAAATTCGGCCCACGGACAGTCTGGGAATCAGTGTGTTTTTACATGAGTAGAATGTGTGCTTTTATTTAAAAATGCATCTCTGGGTTATTTGTGGGGCCTGCCTGGTGTTTTTACATGAGTAGAATGTGTGCTTTTATTTAAAAATGCATCTCTGGGTTATTTGTGGGGCATCGTTCATTTCCCCTGCAAAAAATATAGTCCGGCCCCCCACAAGGTCTTAGGGACAGTGGACTGGCACTGTGCTGAAAAAGTTTGTTGACACCTGGTCCAGACAGCATTGAAAGCAGATGGGTCTTTTGGTATCACCTCAATGCCATCATGGATGCACAAGTCACAATAAAATGGACCTTGGAGGAGGGGCTCAAAGGCTGCTACTCAAGTGTTCGATTCAGTTGCTTGTTAAAAAAGGAAGCCACCTTGTGTACTGACCTTTTCATTCCCTAGGAGAGGAATCATTTCAAACCAAAGGAGCCTCAAAAAAAACCCATGTGCCCTTAATTATCAAACCACTAAAATTGGTTCCCACTGATTAATCAACCTGTAGCTGGTGCCCCAATGAAAGCTTGCTATCTCCTATCTCCTCCAGAACTACTCTCAAAGAAGCCCTGCTTACGTCAGCAGTAAAACAAGTGTAAAATGAGCAGCAGTTAAAAGTCATGTGCAAAAATTGTGAAACTTGGGCTCCAACCTGTTTCACTTCATCTTCCCCCCCCCCCATCTTCCCTTCAGTGTGGGAAACATTCATTTGCCATAGGCCAGACACGACTAGCCCAGTTTCTGTCCTGTCCCAGTGGGGGGGAAAAGACTGCTGAGGAGGAGCAGATGAGGAGGCTTAACAGTGTTTAAAGTAGATGAAGCAATTCCACTCATTATCATTATGATAATAATAGTAATTATGCCATTAACCTTTCTAGCAACTTTCCCAAGAGAGCCAGCAAGTGCTGTAATGCAGACACATGATAATGATTCTGTGGTCATACAGGCTGCAATCTTCAAACCACTTACTCTGAAGTAGTCTTATTAAAGTCCCTTGGGCACTTCTCAAGGGTAAGAAGTTGGACGAGACTGTGTTTAATGTATTCACTTCAGGGTTCTGGAGTGATAGGGAGTGTGCATCCTCTGTGTGTGTGTTGCAGTATCTTTTCCAGTCCCTCCTCTTTCTTCTCTTTGATAGACAGAATCATTTGGTGGGTGTGGGAAATGCATTATTTACCTGTACAGTGGTACCTCTACTTACGAATGTTTCTACTTACGAATGGAGCTCCGTCCGCCATCTTGGATGCGGTTTAGATAGGATTTTTTCTACTTACGAATTTTTAGATAGGGTTGCTTCTACTTACGAATTTTTTCTCCCAATGCATTCCTATGGGATTCGACTTACAATTTTTTTTCGACTTACAAATGTGTGTTCAGAACGCATTAAATTCGTAAGTAGAGGTACCACTGTACAGTGGTGCCTCGCAAGACGAATTTAATTCGTTCCACGAGTCAATTCGTTTTGCGAAAAATTCATCTTGCGAATCGCAGTTTCCCATAGGAATGCAAATAATTTTTTTTTTGCCCATAGGAACGCATTAATTAAATTTCAATGCATTCCTATGGGAAACCGCGATTCGCAAGACGAATTTTTCGCAAAATGAATTCGTCTTGCGAGTCACCATCAGATCGCAAGATGCATTCATCTTGCGAAAAATTCATCTTGCAGGGCATTCGTCTTGCGAGGTACCACTGTATTATTAAAACTGCAGAAATGGCAGTTTCACTGGGTTTTATCCAACTAATTTTTTTTCTCAGAGTAGATCAATTGAAATTCATGGGCCTAAATTAGTCTGAGCATTAATTTCAGTGGACCTACCCTTAGGACACTTGACTATCACTATCTTCAGTTGTATTCCAGCAAATTAAGGGTGCACAATGAAAGCTGATTTGGAGCGCAAGAGCCTGCTGGTTAAGGCCAAAGGGGAACCCACCCAGCTCAGCACCCTGTTCTCATAGTAGCCAACCCGATTCCCCAAAGGAAAGTCCTTGACCAGGACCAGAGAACATCAGCACTACTCTCCTCAATTGTGATTCCCAGCAAATGGTATTCAGAAGCATTGTTTCCTAGTATTATCAACCTTGGTGAAAGTCAGTGTAAAGAGAGAGAGAAATGACAAAAAGGTTTTTAATTTTTTAAAAAATACAATACATTGTTTAAATTGAAAAATATTTATTTCATTACAGATACCGTAATATAAATCTGTATATATGATATGATATGATATGATATTATAAATGTCTTCTTCTTATTATTTGAATTTATATACCACCCTATACCCAGAGGCCTTAGGGCGGTTCACAGAACAAAATCAAAATATAAAACCACAAAATATATATAGTGGACCCTCTGGATACAAATTTAATTCATTCCGGGGGTCCGTGCACACCCTGAAAAATCCGTATCCAGAGGCACCTGTTCTGTGCATGTGCACGGGGCGGTAGCCCACTTCTGCGCATGTGCGGCTGGCGGTAGCCCGCTTCTGTGCATGTGCGGCCGGTGGTAGCCCACTTCTGTGCAGGCACGGCTGCCGACAGCCTTCCCATTATTTCCAGGTTCGCCGTGTGCGTATCCTGAAGAATACGCAACCAGAGAGGTACGTAACCCGAGGTTCCACTGTAATCAAAATAAAAACAACCCAATAACTGCCCCTCCAAAAAACACCCACATTTTAAAAGGACATAGGATATCAGTCAAATCAACCCAAGGCCTGGTTAAAAAGGAACTTTTTTGCCTGGCACCTAAAAGTGTACATTGAAGGTGCCAGGCGAACTTCTCTGGGGAGAGCATTCCACAGATGGGGAGCCACTGCAGAGAAGACCCGTTCTCATGTTGCCACCCTCGACACGAAGGAGGGCCTCGGAAGATGATATCAGGATCTAGGTAGGTTCATATGGAAAGAGGCGGCCCTTGAGGTATTGTGGTCTTAAACTATTCAAGGCTTTATAGGTCAAAACCAGCACTTTGATTCGGGCCCAGAAACTAATTGGTAGCCAGTGCAGTCGGACCAGGATCGGTGTAATATGCTCAAACTGTCTTGCTCCGGTGAGCAACCTGGCCTGAAGTTTCCGAACCGTCTTCAGAGGCAGCCCTACGTATAACACATTGCAATGATCTAACCTTGGAGTAACCAGAGCATAGACAACAGTAGTTAGGCTATCCCTGTCCAGATAGGAGCGTAGCTGGGCCACCAGCCGAAGCTGATGGAAGGCACTCCAGGCCACTGAGACCACCTGAGCCTCGAGCGACAGCAAAGGATTCTGGAGTACCACCAAGCTACGAACCTGCTCCTTCAAAGGAAGTGTAACCTTCAAGAACAGGTGACCTCCCAGCCATCTGGTCTAGGGAACCACCCACTAAAAGTGCCCCAGTCTTATCTAGATTGAGTTTCAGTTTGTTGGCTCTCATCCAGTCCATTACCGAGGCAAGACACTGATCCAGCACTTCCACTGCCTCACCTGCAGATGTAAAGGAGAAATAGAGCTGAGTGTCATCAGCATACTGCTGGCAATGTACTCCAAACCTCCAGATAGCCCCACCCAGTGGATTCATGTAGATGTTAAACGATGTGTGGGATAGGATTGAGGCCTGCGGAACCCCACATTGTAGGTTCCACGGGGCTGAAAAGCATCCCCCAAGCAACACCCTCTGGAAACGTCCATCCAAGTAGGACTGGAACCACCGCAAAGCGGTGCCACCCACGCCTAGTTTGGACAGCCGCTCCAGAAGGATACCATGGTCGATGGTATCAAAAGCTGCTGAGAGGTCGGGAAGAATTAACAGGGACGTGGTTTCCTTGTCTCTCTCTCGACAGAGGTCATCATAAAGGGTGACCAAGGCAATTTCTGTGCCAAAACCACGCCTAAACCCTGACTGAAATGGATCCAGAAAAATCAATTTCTTCCAAAAGTGCCTAGATCTGGTCTGCGACCTCTTGTTCCAGAACCTTGCTCAGGAAAGGAAGATTAGCAACTTGCTGGTAGTTAGTTAGGTTTGTCCGAATCCAGGGAAGGTTTCTCAATGAGTGGTTTTACCACTGCCTCTTTCAAACAGGCATGGACCACCCCCTTTTTTAAACAGGAATTGATCACCTCCCTGGCCCAGCCAGCTGTTCCCTCCCTGCTGGTTTTTATCAGCCAAGAGGGTCTAGAGCAGTGTTTCCCAACCTTGTGCCTCCAGATGTTTTGGGACTACAACTCCCATCATCCCTAGCTAGCAAGACCAGTGGTCAGGAATGATGGGAATTGTAGTCCGAAAACGCTGGAGGCACAAGGTTGGGAAACACTGGTCTAGAGCACAAGTGCTTGCCTTGACTGATCTGAGCACCTTGTCCACATTCTCGAGCCTTACCAGCTGAAATTCATCCGACACAACAGGACTAGACTGTGCTCTGGACGCCCCATGAGATTCATTTGCTATAACAGCAGTCAAGGTCTTGGTGGGTGCAAGCAATTAATATAACTAATAATTAATATTAGTTATATTATTAAATTGATTCAATTAGATATATGAAGTATATTATTTTTATCTTACCAGTAGATACATCATTGTGGGGGAAAACCATGTACATAAAAGAAAAGCATCTTTTTGGAGATCAGTGCCCCTTATTTGAATTATGGTGCTGGATGAGACTCTTGAGAGTCCCATGGACTGCAAGAAGATCAAACCTATCCATTCTTAAGGAAATCAGCCCTGAGTGCTCCCTGGAAGGACAGATCGTGAAGCTGAGGCTCCAATACTTTGGCCACCTCATGAGAAGAGAAGAATCCTTGGAAAAGACCCTGATGTTGGGAAAGATTGAGGGCACTAGGAGAAGGGGACGTCAGAGGACAAGATGGTTGGACAGTGTTCTCGAAGCTACGAACATGAGTTTGACCAAACTGCGGGAGGCAGTGCAAGACAGGAGTGCCTGGCGTGCTATGGTCCATGGGGTCACGAAGAGTCGGACACGACTAAACGACTAAACAACAACAACAGCCCCTTATAACCCCCCCCCAATTGAAATTCAGAGAATCTTCAACAAAAGGGGATACCTGTTTGCATCTTTTGAAATTAAAGAGGCAAAACCTGAGTTAAAACTGCACTATCCCTGAAACTAAACCCATGGCTAAAGCCATATAACTTTTTGGGGAAGTCTTAACAGCTGTCAGAACTGATCTTCTTTCTGGTGTCTTGCAGGTGCTGCCCAGTGTACAATTTCCAATTGTATTTGGCTGTATGTTATCTGCATTGGCATCTTTTGTACCATCAAATGCATCACCGAGAAATTTAAACCACCTGACACCTGTCAAATAACAGTGCAATCGTTTAAAGAAAACACCTCCTCTGTACAAATGGTTAAGAGTGATGATACTTCTGCTTATTGGCAGAATATGATTACATACTTGGTGATTGACTATAATGGCAATGTAGAAAATGTCCACCATTGTAAGAGTACAAAGGGTGACTTTGGGCCAGCCACTGCCTCTTAACCTAACCTACTTCACAGGGTTGTGGTGAGGATGAAATGGGAAGGTGGAGAACTACGTGTGCAACCTTGGAGGAAAGGAAGAATACAAATGCAATAATAACTAACCATATTTTAAGCAAAAAATAAAAATAAAATCCTTCCAGTAGCACCTTAGAGACCAACTAAGTTTGTCATAGGTATGAGCTTTCGTGTGCATGCACACTTCTTCAGATACCATGCACACAAAAGCTCATATCTATGACAAACTTAGTTGGTCTCCAAGGTGCTACTGGAAGGAATTTTTTTTATTTTTTGTTTCGACTACGTCAGACCAACACGGCTACCTACCTGTAACATGTTTTAAGCAGTCATTGCAATTGTTCCTCTTAAGCTACGGTAAGTGGGTGTCCAGAGATCCAGAACAAGGCTGTGTGTGTATACCTCTGGTCGCTTCACCTGAAAAAGGTTATTGCAGAATTGGAAAAAGTTCAGAAAAGAGCAATAAAAAGGATAAAGGGGATGGAGCAACTCCCCTATCAGGAAAGATAGCAGCGGTTGGAACATGATAGAAGTTTATAAAATCATGCATGGAATGGGAAAAGTGGATAGAGAAATGTTTTTTCTACTTCTCTCATAACAGTAGAACTTATGGACATCAAACGAAACTGAATGTTGTTAAGTCTCAGGACAGATGAAAGCACATTATGGAACTTGCTCCTACAGGGGGCTGGGATGACCACCAACTTGGATGGCTTTAAAGGAAGACTGGACAAATTCAGTAAAGCATCAACCATCAAAATTTTATTGCATTAGCCGGTTGGCCATAGCACATAACACATAAAACATTAATTATAATAGTAATAGTAATAATAATAATAATAATAATAATAATAATAATAATAATAAGTGGTAACCTACCGCTATTATACAGAACATATATCAAACACTTACAAAACATTGGGTATAAAAACATGCAATATAAAACAGAATTTGGTAAAAACTAGGATGCATCATGTGTGTTTTGTCCACTGGGGAATGTTTAGTGAGATCCGCGTCTAGAGAAAGTTAGCCAGTTGAGAGAGCTCCGAGTTTCAGGGCCTGCAAGATATAGATGGCCACTCTGCGGGTAACCCTGGGGTTAGCGTCCACCAATAGAAATTTCATGCGGTCGTCTTCCAAGGCAATAAGCGAAGGAATTAGTATGAGGAGCCTTGGTCTTATTGCGTCGTATAGAGGGCAGTGAAAGAAAAAATGGATAAAATCCTCTATCTTTCCCTTGTTGCACGGGCATAGTCGGAGATCAGGGTGTGTGTTGGAAAATATACCCTGTAAAAATGCTGTGGGAATGGAATGGAAGTGGGCAAGTGTGAAGGCCCTTCTTTGTGAAGGGTTCGTCAGGTCGCTCAAATAGTGAGCCACAGTAAGGCATTGATAGGCTATTAGCCACAATGGCTACCTATGCTCTCCTTCCACAGTCGGAGGCAATAATGTTTTGGAATGCCAGTTGCTGGAAAGCTTATGAGGAGAGAGTGCTCTTGTGCTTGGGTCCTGCTTGCAGTTTTCCCACATGTATCTGGCTTGCCACTGTGAGAACAGGATGCTGAACTACATGGGCCATTGGCCTGATCCAGCAGGCTCTTATTGTCTTCTTAATTGGAGAGTTCTTGTCACGGACTCTAGAGAGCTTTAGGGGCATCAGGACCAAAGGTCTACATATTTCCAAATTCCTCATTCCCACTGTATAATGCAGCTTCCTATGTTCCCATCGTTTGAACTACACCATTGCATAATATACATAGGCTGCAGGAACAGCTCGTCCACTTTGTATGCCAGCAGCATCTTTAGATAATAGTTCTGTACTTCCAGGAAGTGTGAAAAATATTTGGGAAGCACAAGTACCGGTAGGGAGGAAGGACAAAACAGTTTACTGGTCTTCATTGATGGCTGTGAAACGAAAGGAACCCAAACAAATAGGCAGAGACAGCAAATTACAGGTTTCTTATAATCCTCTTTCCTGTTGAGTTCAACAAGAGGAATGCTGAAACTGAGGAGGAGGAGGAGGAGGAGGAGGCTGACAGTCAGTTCCAAAAGAGAAGGCAGGAGGTGGGAGCTGGCTGAGGGCAGAATAAGGTTGGTGGGGCAGTACCCCATTTGCCCTAATGGACCAGCCTCCACTGTTCACCCACCAACTCTTAGAACAGAATAAAACTGAATAGAAACCCAAATTGAAGCTTAAAAACAAAATCCCACATATGGACATCTCCAAAGCCTACAATCAGATGTTTCAGCTGCTGTGGATGGCAATAAGAAGAGCTTGTTGGATCAGACATAATGGCCCTAGTCCAGCATCCTTTTCTCACAGTGGCCAACCAGATGTCCCATGGAGAATCCCGCAAAGCAGGACCCCAGTACAAGAGCGTTTCCCCCTCCTGCGATTTCAGGCACCTGGTATTTGGAAGCATTGCTGCCGCTGGAGGCAGAGAATACCCATCACAGCTAGTACCCATCGATAGCCCTCTCCTCCATGAATTTGTGTAACCCACTTTAAAAGCCATCTAGGTTGGTGGCAAGTTCTGTAGTTTTAACTATGCGCCACGTGCTCACTAGACGACCTTGGGGGCCAGTCGTGAACTCTCAGCCCAACCTACCTTGCAGGCTTCTTGTAGGGATTAGATGAAGAGAACCATGTATGCTGCCTTTCAGGAAAAGGCAGGATGCAAAAGTAACAAATATAACACAATACTGCACAATGCTATAAAATTATTGTAATTGTTTTAGATCCTCCTCCTAGATTCTTTTTAAATTCTGGTTTCTTATATATATATATATATATATATATAGCAATTTTATTGAAAGTTCTTTTAGCATTTTAAAGACTAACTTAAGATTCAAACTCATTTATAAGAAAATAACAAAAAACGATTATCCCTAAAAAGGAAAAATAAAGAAAAAATATAAAACAATTTTTACAAAACACAATTGATTTTTTAAAAACGCTGGTTTCAATGTATGTAAGTGTGGTTTTTTTGCTTAACATATTTTAAGTTGCTATGGCAGAAAAACACCGCCTAATAAATTTAATAAATAAGAGTAACAATGCTATATAATGTATATGTGTATATTGCCAGCTCATATATAAACCGCACGTGCTAATAACAAAGTAATACTAATAATATTCGCTGGTGCGAGTGAGCGAAACCGCCCGCCAGGCCCGCCTGCATTTTCCGAAGGAGCTTCGTCGCACTCGTAGATCCCGGCGGAGGAAACAAAAAAGAATCCACCGCTGGTGGAAGCCGCGCAGGCGCAATGAGATCATCTTAATAATCCCCGCCCCCTCTTCTCCTTAAACTCGCCTCCATCTGCCGGTTCACCTTCATCTCAACAATATCCCACAGCGTGCTGCGCGCCGGCCCTCCAAACAAACACATAAAGACAAAAAAAACCCCTACCTCTCTCTCTCGACTCCTTCTTCAAAGGCCGCTGCGTCGAAACACGTGAGCCTGTTGTGAGCACGTGATCCGCCAGCGCCGCTAGCCTGGTTTGGTGTGCGCGCGCGCTCCCCTATCAAGCCCCGCCCCCTCGCTCTCCCTCCCCCCCCCCGCCGCCCGAGGACGCGCGGTCTCGCCTTCGGAGTTGTTCGTTGGCCGCCCGTTTCCCCTCGCACACCTTGGCCAGCGCCGCCGCCACCTCCTTGTAGTCGTAGCCGTCGGTCATGAGGCCCGCCCGCCGTCGCTGGAGCGCGGCCCAGCTGCCGCCGCTGCGGTTTGTGTGGCGCGGCTGCCGCTGAGGCGTCTCCGCCAGGGCGGAGGGGGTTCCCTTCTTCGCCTCTCAGTCGCCGCCGCCGCCGAGGCCGCCATGTTGGGCCGGGAGCCGCAGCGGGGCCGCCGCTGAGCCCTCTGAGAAGGGGAGAGGGAGCCAGGAGGACACGACGAAGACGACGACGGGAAGGACGAGGAGGGAGAGGAGCGGCCGGCGCCGGCGCCATGGCGGAGCAGACCTACTCCTGGTGAGGAGGCACCGCTGCTGCTAGGCCTCTCCCGAGTGGGGGAGCCTCTCTCTGCCTGCCTATGGAGGGGCTTCCATGGAATGCCCATCACCGTCGCCTCGGCCTCTTCCCTCCCGCCATGGGAGCGAGAGCTCTCGGCCTCAAAAGCAGGCCCCGGCCCTTGGCTGAAGGGAAGAAGAGAGAGCGGGGCAGGTCTTTCCTCCATAGGAATAGTTATCTCCCCACAACCCCCCTGAGCGAGGTGGCTCTATACGTATTCTACTACTGCTGCTGTTAAAGGCACAGGAGTAAAGGCCCATGGGGAAGTTGGCATCTAGCAGCCGCCACCCCTCCTTTCTCTCCCCCCCTCCTTTTCCTGACCTACCCCGCTTTAAACCCACCAGGAGGATGCCTCCTACAATGGACGTTCATTGCTGTGTGCATGAGGGGATAGGACGTAAACAAGCAGGAAAGATCTGCCCTTGGGAAAGGCCGAGCTGCAGCAACCTGTTGAGAGGTTGGCAGCCTTGCGCACCTCCCCCAACCCTATGTTTATTTTGTCCCAACTTGACACTGTGTCAGAGAGAGAGAGAGAGAGAGAGAGAGAGAGAGCAGTCCTGGCAAAGCTGCCCTTGCTGGTTCCTGCGACTGGCTTGGCAACCTCACTTGCCTCCTTTTGCAGCTTTTTGGGTTGTTTGTGTTTTGGAAGTGTCAAAGCATACTATGGGGGTGGGATTCATTCATAGTTGTCTCTTAATTCCCAAGTTCTTGAAAAGTAGCCTCGTAATAATGATCTTTTGATAACTTGAACTTTTTACAAATTACTGTGAAGAGCCTCCTGATTCAGATGCATGAAGTAAGTAGGCAGTGGTGCATGGCTGGTGTGTATTCAGTATGTGTTCATGCATCTTGCAAAATCTGATTCTCATACCATAAAAAAAATATAAGTGTATATATACACTAGTTTCACTTCTCCCCGCGGTGCTTGCTACAAAAGATCCTGTTACAATAAACTACAGTCCTTGGGTTTTAAGGTGCCACAAAATCCCAGGTGCACAACATTGGGGTGGTGATGTATTTCACCACTTGCTAGGCTGAATTAGAGACACCTGCCTGTATGGTGCAATCTATTTTGCCATCAACCAGTTGTTATTTAGAAGCCTGGTAGTGAAAGAGTCTCTGAGAAGATAATTTCTTACATTAAAAATGCAGAAGTGTAGAAGCATCTTTCTCAGGGTCCAGGTGCAGTGTACCTGGATTAAAGGAAGAAGACAAATACTATAAGCTTACGTTCTCTTGATGATGTGGTGGTTATAATTTGCTTGGTTATGGTGGCAACTCCAATATCAGCTTTTGGTGATTGTGAAATATTCTCTAGTTTGACACATACCTTGCAGATGTAGTCATGTTCTGATCTCTCCCGGCTGTAATAGAAGAGATTGTGTTTGAAAAAAGGCATTCCTATTTCTTTGCATATTTACTGAAAAGTAAGTATCACAGACTTATTCCTGAGCAGCTATGCATAGTTACAGCCTGATCTGAAGCAGGTTTGCTTGAATGCAAGGTGGATGGATAACATTGGAGCTAATGCCACACAAAGTGCTTAAGAAGAAAAAACAGTTGTTGGATAAATAACAGTGTTTTCTACTTAGTGCCTTCTATTATACATTATCTTTGTGATCGTTGCAACAACCTACTATATCAGGTTAGGTTGATCTCATGAGCGCTGACTGAAAGTTCTCAACCTATATAGAATGGAGTTGGTTTCTTATCAGACATTGTTATTATCCCACATTAGGAGATTAAGTGAATGACCTGAGTTGGACTGTCCAGGGACTTCTGGCTCAAGTGAAATTTGAACTAGGGTCTTGGTTCATATTCTTAGTCCCTTTGCTAAACTAAAGGGCTAGCTAGACTTTACTTTCAGTTTCCAACAGTTGCCAGCCAGATGCCTCTGAAATCGCGCAAGAGGGTGTGATGTGAGTATCATCCTCTCTTCCTCCTAGAATCTGGTACCCACAAGCACACTTCTTCTAAATATAGTGTTTCATAATAAAATTACAGGGAGCTAGGTTTTAAAGTGATGTGATCATCCAAGAAATGGTGTGTGAATCCTGGATGATGACTTAGATGGGGAAAATAATGGTCAAATCAGTTTTTAACTTTGAACTTTATTGGTTGGTCTTGGGCACGTGGGAGTGACCTGGTTCAGATGTTACAAACAGCCGCCAATCCATGTTTGATGGTGAGGCTTGTGTTTTGGACTTCTTGCTTTGCTTTGCTATACAGTGGAACCTCGGTTTATGAACACCTCGGTTTATGAATTTTCGGTTTATGAACGCTGCGTACCCATCTGGAACGGATTAATTCATTTTCCATTACTTTCAATGGGAAAGTTTGCTTCAGTTTATGAACGCTTCAGTTTATGAACAGACCTCCGGAACCAATTACACCCATGCTTCAGTTTATGAACGCTTCAGTTTAAGTACTCCGCGGATCCGTCTGGAACGGATTAATCCACTTTCCATTACTTTCAATGGGAAAGTTTGCTTCAGTTTATGAACGCTTACTCCACGGACCGTCTGGAACGGATTAATTCACTTTCCATTACTTTCAATGGGAAAGTTCGCTTCAGTTTATGAACGCTTCAGTTTATGAACAGACTTCCGGAACCAATTGTGTTCATAAACCGAGGTACCACTAACTATAGTTTGCTGTAATGTCCAAATCAGGTAAACTGGGATGGGAAACCTGTGGCCCTCCAGAAGTTGCTGGATGCCAACTCTCATCAGCTCCAGTCAACATGGCCAAGGGCCAGGGATGTTGACAGTTGATAGTTGACCAACATCTAGAGGTCTAAAGGTGAGCCAACCTTGAGGTAAGCTATGGTTACTACAAACCAAAGTTTGCTTCCAAATCAGATTTCAAACTATAGTTTCTGTTTTGGTGTGGAAGCAAACCAATAGCTGTAACAAACCAGGGATAATTGAAGGGGAGATGTGATATTTCATTGACAGTCTACCCTTGACTGACGTATATTCTGAATAGTGTCCGAATAGCTCTTATGTGCATCCTGGGATTAAATAGAATGTAGAAGGAAGGATATGTGTGCACAGCTTTTCCAGTGTTACTGGAGGTGCTGAAGAAGCAGGTTTCCTGATGGTATGGAAAACCCAGTAATGTGGGTTTTCTAGAAAATTTTCTAGAAAGCCTTCAAGCAATTTTACACAGAGCTAAGTGGGCCTTGTTGAGCATGTTTAGTTGACTTGCATTTATATACTTATTTACAGCACTATTACTGTAAATGCTGTTTTACAAAGAACAGGTATGACAGGTCCCAAGCCCAAAGGGGCTTACAGTCTAAAATAGACGCAAGGAAACAACAAAGGAAGGGGATTGGAAATGGAAGGCACAGGATTGCTTTAATGACATGTGCTAGGGGGGTGATGAAAAGCTTTACCAGGAAGGTTGAGTTTTGAGGAGGAATGGAAAAGAGGCAAAGTCATAAACCAAATTAAGAAATAAGGTCATGCTAATTTTGCATCCTTAATAAACGCATGAAAAGCTTCCCGCACAAATAGCTGAATTGAAATTTTAGGTTTCCCTCCCTCAGTAATGTTCACTTGTGCTGCAGTCCTATAGGCTTATGTGAGGTTTTTTTTATTGGAATACTAAGATGTAATAGCTTATACGTCCCTTACATTGTTTAGATTTTAAATCAAAAATTAAAGACACTGAAAACTGTTAGTGTACTAAAATCAGATATGATCGAGTCCAGCCACCAGTCCAAAAACTGCAGGTCAGGTCAGGTTTTTTTTTAACTTGCAAGGAGCTTGTGCATGAAGCACCCCTACTTTTGAGTGCAGTTTTTTACCTATGAAGGCACCCTTGGGCTGCTCTCTCAGCTTAAGGGAGACATGGAGTAGGCAGCTTAAGGAAATTTAAGGTTAGTTTTAACTTGTTTTATTTTTCTTGTATCTGTTTACTGTACATGACTGAAGCGTTAAGTGGCATATAAACTGGGGAAATAATAATATTAGAAAGCCTGAATAGCTCTTCACAGAAAAATATATGATATCTAGGGATAGTTGCGTGAAAAGCATTAATTAAAATTGTAGTTTTAGATCTATATAATATTGTAGGCATTTCAGTTGCCCAGTCTGATTTGTTATATTACTAACTGATTTCCTGAAATAGACATGGATATTTTTTTGCCAAAAATATAGCAATGAATTTTCTTCCAGAAAAAGAGACCCCCTTACATCACTGGTCCTTATGCACATACACCTCTTACACGTGCAGGATCTATTTATAACCTGAATGTAAGTAGTGGGTGGGAGCTGTTGCTATGATCCCACTTCCCTCCATTCAAGTGTGCATTCATTATCCTCAGTTTGTCATCTGAAAAGGACTTACAGTTTGCAGTAGCCATAGTTTGCATGATTTGGATGTCTTAGCAAATTAATACTGAGAGAGGTAACAGTGTTAAGTCTGTTGCAGCAAAAAGCAACAAAGACTCATGTAGCTCCTCAAAAACTATCATATATTATGGTACAGTATAAGCTTTTGTGGACCAGAATCCACTCTATCAGATGGCAATTATCATTTTCATGAACTAGACAGGAGGGAATGCATAAATCTGAGGCCTAACCCTGCTGGGCAAACTGGTTTCTTCTTGATATCTAAATCTCAGCCTAAAATACTTTGTAGAATTGTTATGCTGAAACACTGCTTTGAGGCAGATAAAATCAGTGTTAGAAACTCATATATTATAAGATAGGTGTCAAATGACTCCTTAAACCAAGGTTAAAGTTGCTAAAACAGAATATCTAGTTGCCATTTTTGGCGAAGACAGCTCTAAAGTTTATTTTTTAAATGATGGACTGAATGTGATTGATTATCAGTTAAGAACCTGATAACAGCTAGGTTAAGAACTTGGAGAATTTAAAGAAAAAAAGGCGCTTGATCCTGGGACAGTCCAGTTATATATTGGCCTATTCCTACCTTTTTTTCTTAATGGTGACAAAGACCATCCATAACGTAAGAATATTCTTCACAACTGATAGTACAGCATTGGGGTGGGGTAAGTGAAGACAAGCTTCAACAAGTAACTATAATGTTCACTGCTCCTGCTCAGACTGCATAGAAAAAAACATTTTGGTTCCTGAAATACATTCTGTTTGTGAGAAGAAAAAATAACTGATAGAATTCTACAGGCTGTGGTATTAGTGTTTGAAAACAGTCACGATACAATGATCCTCAGGCATGCATCTCCAGATGGTGGAGATGTCAGATGCTATCCTGGTGCCCATCTTCACTTGGGTCACAAGTGGCTGACAGCCAGGTGCAAAATGTGCCTGATGTCTGGCTAATTTCGAACACTGGATAAAATGTAACAGGATGGCTAGGATTAGAAAAGAACGGATGTTCCTTATTTCAGATTCCTCCAAATACTTAATGAGCTTTTGTGTCTCATATTTTTGTTTTTCCTCAGAATGCTGCTTAGCAGTATTTTACAGACTAGGGTTAGCCAGTAAGTTGTGACTTTGGAAGTGAAAACACTAATTCCAGAGTATCACAGCCTAATATAACACTCCAGATTTTCTTTTAAACTGTGGCAGCACACTTGATATGTACTGTATAGTTTTTCACAGAACAAATATAGTGGACGCTCGGGTAGCGAACGTGATCCATGTGGGAGGCACGTTCGCAACCCGCAGCGCCACATCTGCGCATGCACGGGTTGCAATTTGGTGCTTCTGTGCATGCGTGATCACTGAAACCCCAAAGTAACCAGTTCTGGGACTTCCGGGTTCGGCACAGTGCGCAACCCGAAAACACGCAACCTGAAGCGGCTGTAACCCAAGTTATGACTGTACATACTAGTTTCAGAGAATTGCTTGTTGTTGAAATGATAGTGTCAGTATGTAGAAAAGAGTTAACCATTATGTTACCATGTAAAATCATACTGACTTGCTTACAGAGTTATGGTAAGGATTACAGTTAGATAATGCACCTGAAGTGTTTTGACCACTTGAAAGTGCTATACTGTACAATTTTAAAATATAAAATCACTACAGTGCTCTGTGGAACAGTTGTTGAGTTTTCCTTGCCTTTAAAATTTTGACATATCTAAAGGTATGTCTAAAGTATGATGGCACCATGTGCAGTTTAGTGGGGAAAGGGAGAAATGTTATTTAAGGGTTGGAGAATTAATATTTAAAAGTTAAGATGTGTATAAGAGGGCTAATAGTAATCCTTAGTCTCACCCTACTTTTGCATTTGAAGCTGAGCTCCTGCTTTAGGCCTCAAGCAAAAGATTAAGATAATATTCCCAACTGCAATTTTTAAAATTTTTGATTTATAATATTCTTAGCTAACTATTGACATCTGTCGTGTGAAGTAGCTCACTAGATCAAGGGCGGGAAACCTTTTTGGCCTTGTGGGCCAGATTTTCATCTATCTCCTGCTACCTGTGAACCAGCATTTGACAGTTGGGCTGGAACACGCTTATGAATAATCTGATGTAATATCAGGTGATTGACATGTTGGTTGCCCTGCCCACCTTCCAAAGTTGGCGCACCATGGAGATAGTGGTCAAGCAGAATTCAACTCATCATCAGCTGATGGACCAAGCATTTTTAGGTGTCTTAAAACATTTTCTCTTCCTTTTGAATTTTTTAAAATAAGGTTAATGGGTGCTTCAGGTACTGTTTTTAATGTAATAGACTAAACACTGGTTCTAAATTTATAATCTCTAGAGGATAAGCTCTTCAATCGTCTATGCACGGAGCAAAGGAAGATAACGGTCAGCTTGGATTTACATTGTTTCTAAATACTCAGTAGATTACTAAAGCTTAAATTCCTTTTGTATTGATGAGACAGTGGTCAAAAAAGCCATGGAGGAATCTGTATTTGACTTTCACCTGTACTTGCCTTGTACTTGATTGCCTCTCCTTTGTTCTGTGATGCAGGGCTTGCTGGCCCTCAATTCCTGTATGCAGGGGCAAATGAAATACAGTGGTATCTCGGGTTTGGTACCTAATCTGTTCCGGGGTGCTGTTCACACCCCGAAAAGTACTTAACCCAAGCAGCGTTTTAGCGCATGTGTGAAGCACTGATAGAGTGCTTCTGCGCATGCGTGCGCGGTGGAACCCGGAAGTGTTTTCCGGGTCCACCAAGTACGCAACCCGAAAGTACGCAACCCGCAGCATACTCAACCCGAGGTATGACTGTAAAAAATACACACCTGCAACAAACCTAATTAAAAAGTTGAGTACTTTGTTTTCTTGCTTTATTTCTCCTCTTAACCTATGAAACCCTGCATTTTTAAAGATACAGATGTGTACAGTGATATGGAACAGAACATATACCAATCCTTTATTTTTCCATGAAATTTTTTCCATTTCATGAATTCTTTAGTAAAAAATGAGTGGATGCTAATTGCAAATACAATATTAGGTGAGATTGGCAGTTTTAAAGTTTTCATCTTTGTTTACAAGATTAGATCACTTTCTAGGGCACCAGAAAATTTTCTGATACAAATAACCTTATGATGGGATTTCACAAAGATGAATAGTTCCTCTTTTGCTGCTGCTAACCCCTGTTCTTTCTAGTTGTTAGATCTAGTTTCATTAGTTTGTAGTGGAAATAAATTACTTTCCTATCCTGTGCATTGGAGCTTTTGTGGGTTGGGGCTTCAGTGTTACAGCCTAAGCAACATTGTAAAAGAGGGGAAAGCTCAGTGAGGCATTTATTTTCTGCATTCAAATTATTATACAGTACATGGGATGCAGTGGGGCATAAGGGCTTGCTAATAGGCTTTGACTTGGGTGTTGAGATTTACTGCAGCAAATATTTTCATTAATTTAAGAAAGTTATTTGCCTTTGTTGGGAATGCTAGTTAATGCAGCTTGTGATGAAACTTCATGGTACCTCATGCCCATTTGTGAAGCCCTATAAAGGGCCAGAAAATAGCTTTGAGTTTGACTTGTCTTCAATCGCTAAACATGAGATGCAGGAAATGTCATTCTCTGGTCCTCTGAGAAATGGCCTCCCTCAAGTCATGTTGTTAAAAAGATGTTGCATGTGTATGTTAGTGTGGGGGTGTTTCTAGAAAATTATTAATTGAGAAAACTCTGGTATTCAGCGTCTTCAGTGCCGTGAATTGTGAATATTTAATCCTAAATACATTATATGGCCTGTTGTATAGGGATCTACAATTTTTGTCTACCTTTGCTAGGCATGTCCAACATTGTAGTCACCAGGAACTGTGTTGGTCCTGCATAGGGACTAACCAGGAAAGTCTATGCCTGTTTGGCTCAGTGTTAGAAACTGAGATACAAAAGCTAGGAGCCAAATGGCTCCTGGGACCTGGGTTGTGGGCGCCAAAACAGAATGTCTAGTCGCCGGGCAGTGGTGGTGTCAGCAACACTTTTTATTTATTTTTTTGATAAGGAGGAACTAATATGTAATTCACATAAGCGACACATTGATAATATGACATTTTAAGCAGAAATTGTTAATACATGTTTAATATGGTGTTTACAATAAAAATATTGGTACTGTACTTCAGTTTTCAAAACACACTTTATTGTTAAACTCCTTAACCTATTGTCTATCCTTAACATATACTTCAAGGCTTCAAAGCACATACATTTCAATCCTTGAGTGTCATCCAGGTGCAAAAAAATGGCACCCAGACTTTTTGAGGTGTTTGCAAATGGAGAACCTTTAGGTGCAAAATGTGCATGGTGCCCTGCTAATTTTGAACCATGGTTTGACTGCTGCAATGTGTGCTGGGTACCTCAGCAATTAAACAACCAAACAACTCCCCATCTTTCTTCCCAGCATTTGTATTTGGGAGGGAGATGAAATTGCCATGTAACTGCTGGGATGATGGCCATCCTTTTCTACGACTCCCAAGGAAGGGAGGAAATCTGGTTGCTTGTCCTGTTTGGCATAAAGTGACAGCACAGTTGTCATGACAAGCATAGCAAATAAAAAGTGATATTATTTATTAGTTTATGTGTTGTTTTGTACACATATCCCACATAGAGACCCATAGAACCATGGGAAAATGTGAATACTTGATTGCAAAAGGTACTGACCACTTAAAGGCTGATTATATATATATATATATATATATATATATATATATATATGAATGAATATGAGTAGGGAGCCATGAATCTGCATTTATTTATTTAGTGTAGCACCAGTGTTCAAAATTAGCCAGGTGCGTTTTGAACCTGGCTATTGGCCACTTACAACCAAGTGAAGATGCTTGGGTGTATTTTTGTTACTGTAACCTTGGTTTAAGGAGCCATTTGGTGCCTAGGTTATATATCTGAGTTTCTAGCACTGTATACGGCTCTTCATCCCTAGATCTCAGGGATACATAACATAAAAATACAATATTGAAATATGAAATACATAGTAAAAGCAAAAGAACAAAATAAACCCACAAAGCAATAAACCCCCTCCCACTCCTCCCACAAACACATTTAAAAGGTGTGTAAGATGTAAATAAGCCAGCAGCCTGTAAATCAGCCATCTTGAGCAGCATCCTTCTATGTAGAAGGCTTCCAGCCTCTGTAGCTCAGGGTTACTATGATGCTGGAAATTCCAGGCCACAGTCCTTACCTAGCTTGCAAATAATAGACCTGTTGCTCTGCCTTGATTGGTATGATCACTGGGCTTGCAAGGACAGTGTACACTGTATAGGTTGGGATAGATTCCATTGTGTGAAAATAGTGAAGGTGTCCATGGATAGGATGATTTGCATAGATAAGATTGCAGTAACTATTGGGGTGTTTTTGATTTGCTCTTTCAGAATGTTCATATTAACACAACTGATTAAAATGCTGGAGGACTTTTCTAGAGTAACAGTTGTGAACAAAAAAGAAATCTTTTCCTATATTTTGATGCAACTATTCTGAAAACAATAGAATAATTGTTGAATCTCCTTACAATTGTGTCTATGATGAAGCATTTGGTGCTGTGGCGTTGGAAGTGAGAAGGAATTGTGTTTGAACTCAGACATTTTCCAGACAGCCTCCCACATGTTGGCTGCAACTTAAAGCATGGTTGGCAAAGAACAAGCAAAGGCAAATGGTTGTCTTTCCTGCAGCGAAACTTAACAATTGCTCACCTGCTTGGTTATTGTTTAAAGATTAGAACTCTGGTTGTTGACAGAATCTCATGGTTGGCTTTTATAATAACTTGAATATGTTGTGCAACTTCATTGGGTGGGTGGAAATAATAAAACAAGAAATCTGTGTACTTAAAAGTTGAGTAAAGTTTTATGTTAGAACTAATGTATTAAATCTTAATTGCCTTGCAGTCATTCTTGTGTTTGCTCATATGGAATCTTATGCTAGTATTGCCTACAGAGTCTACTATAGGCATCCCCAAACTGCGGCCCCTCCAGATGTTTTGGCCTACAACTCCCATGGTCCCTAGCTAACAGGACCAGTGGTCAGGGAAGATGGGAATTGTAGTCCAAAACATCTGGAGGGCCGAAGTTTGGGGATGTCTGGTCTACTAGGACATTGGATGAGACTTGTTTTTGAGTTTGTTCCATCAGCTGGAAACTACTTGCTCCTCAATGTACTGTACTTAGGTAATGAATAGCCCTGCTGACCATTGAAGTTCTTCACAAAATTTTCTGCAGTTTTTTGTCTATATTCATTAAAGCACAGACCTAACACAAATGTTTGCATTCTGATGGTTTGAGAGACTGTGGCTGTAGTGTCTATACCAGGCACCCCCAAACTTGGCCCTCCAGATGTTTTGGGACTACAGTTCCCATCATCCCTAACTAACAGGACCAGTGGTCAGGGATGATGGGAATTGTAGTCCCAAAACATCTGGAGGGCCGAGTTTGGGTCTACACTTTTTACCTAGTTTGGGAAGTTCCAAAGGCTTGATATGATTAAAAGAGATCTCACAGTATTCTATTTAGTGGAAGTATCATGTAATATATATATATAATAAACAGTGCAAAATGTGTATATCATGTGAAGAAGTGCTTGCTTCCTTAGATTTTGCATGTATATTTGGAGGCAAATGTCTGAGCATTTACAGTAACATTTTAAAATAATTACATTTCCATGTGTTTTCATGTGAAAGAAGCAGCTCTTCAGCTGTTAAGTCAGTGGCAATCTTGAAGTACAAGTTGCTTCTTTGGCACAGAATACCCTTTTCATACGTTAGTTCAGAGGTAAGCCACATTGAGTTCAATTGGATTTGCTCCCAAGTAAGTACATAGCATTTCAGACTTGGGCAAGTATACCAGTTGCAACCATACATGGACAGAGGGAGCCTGGCTTCAGTTGTCCATGTCCAGCCTCTGGAATAGAGGCTGTAATGTGCTTAACATGGGACTGCCTTTGAAGACTGTTTAGAAACTAGTTAGTGCCAAGTGTGTCTTTTAGATTACTAACTGAGGCTAGACTTCATGATCACATTCCGTCTGTCCTTTTCTGGGCCTAATTTAAAGTGCTAGTTTCAACCTCTGAAATATCATCATCTGGTGAGAGAACCAAACTTTTTGTGTTTTTTAACACGGCACTTGAAATCATTTTGCCTTTTGTCTTTTTCCACTTGCACTTTGCATTTTTCTCCTATTCATGATAGTGTCATGTAGCATTCTGATGGGAACAATGGTATTGATGGAGGATGGAATATAAATTGTATGAATGAATACCTTTACAATGCTATAATATGATTATTGATTGATATTTTTTTAAACTGTCAGGTGTATTCCATCACATTGTCTGGAAATGTAAACCTGACTGTGAATAAACTCCATTTTCTGGAGATAGCATTTCAGAGTCAGAGAAGGTGTATAACATCTTCAATTGCATGTGATCAAGCTATTGAAAAAATGTGCCATAAAGATTTAGAATGAAAATGTGACTTGACTCTAATAACTATGGGGTGTCAGTCTGTCTCACAACATTTTCATTTCTTTAGAAAACCATGCCAGCAAAATGATGCTCTGTACCATTCACAGAAGAACAAATTGCCAGGCATGTTAGAATGAAGCACATGTGTGCTTCTTCCCACCTTAGCCAGGGCTGACATTTAAGGGAAGACATATTTGCTATCACCTGGTTGACTACGGTAGATGTCCAGCGACTGACAGTGTACCAAAGGCAGTGTGTACCAAAGGCAGCCTCAAGCAAATGAATAATCAAGCATTGAGATGTCCTGCTGTTGGGCATTCTTACCATGAGTTATATAAATAGAGATGTATGAGAACCTTTGACAGAAAACAGAGAATCACAGAATTCATAAAGAGATATGTGTGATGAGACTGACTGTAGTATGATGGTTTGAGTTAAGAGCAGAGATGGGCAGTGTAATCGTGGCCAGACTGAGAGCAGCTAGAAGGGTTGCTGAAGCTGAAACAATAGACCTGATCAGTCATTGGAGGAAAGGCTATTGGATGCCGCAGTCCAGTAGTATTTTAAGCCGCCATTGGGATCTATTGAAAGGGTGAGATATGAATTCCTGTAATAGATAATGGCAGAATGCAGTAAAATGATCAGAGAATTTTCATTGAACTTGATAACTACCGGATATCTATTTTTAGAATGCCATGGTAATTGCCTTAGATAATTAGCTGTCCCTTCATGTTTTTGTCCGTTCCTATTTTTTTAGAAATTAAAACATCTGTTGAGAAAGTACAGCATGATCTTGTGAGCCTGTGTTGTGTGCTATATTTGTTACTAGCTTTGTGTATGCTATTTCTCTATAATGTTGCCAATCAGCTAACAAACACTATTTCCCCATGAAAACAGATGCAGTAGTCATTATTTCAAAATGCAGTTACTGTTAATCAGGTGCATAACCTGTGGCTTGCATTTGCCCCTCCTAAGAGGTTTTTTGTGACCTTTAAGATTTTTCCTCCTTCCCTCCCATTCTAGCTATATCAGATTGCCAGTGTCTGACTTCCACTGAAAAGAACTCTGTCCTGAAGAAGTCAGTTGCAAGAATAGACAGTAAAAACCACCAAAATATTTTTAACTGTACTGACAGGATGGGCTAAGCACAAATGCTAGGTTTTGGTGTGTGCATATGGTAACCAGAGCTTTGTGAAAACATATTGTAATTGTATCCTTAAAGTGAAAAACCACTGGAGAAAGTTTTTGTGTGTGCACTTTCTTTTCCCAGTAATTCATTTTAAAACATAGGCTGGCTACATTGTGTATTTCATCCTAAGCAATAGGAATAGTTATGGCAAAGGGTGGTATGTTAGGCTAATGCAGACTTGCCATAGCTGCCAAGTTATCCCTTTTTTAAAGGGATTTTCCCTTATGCTGAATAGGCTTCCTCGCGAGAAAAGGGAAAACTTGGCAGCTATGAGACTTGCAAGTACAGTAGCCACCTGTCTTTGGCAACCAGATGAGTCCCCATTCTGGTTCTAAAAAGCTACTGGCTCTTTAAGTCTGCTTCTTAGGTAGATCGTGTCTCTCTGGAAATACCCCTTGGGACCCTTCACACTACAGTACTTCCAGCTACAGCTCAAAGATTAAAGAAAGTCAGCCCCCCTCTCTCCTCTATGACAGTGGAATGGGCAAGGGGGAGCTCAAAGACTTGTAGCTGCCTGAGCACCTTCCTGTGTGCTCCATTGCTATCCTTTCCCCTTCTACAGATAGAGAAAATGGACTGTGCACCACATGGAAAGATACTCAGATGGCTGCTAGCCCAGGAGTAGAGGCTGGTTACCCAAGCACTTGACAAATGGATATGCTCCTGCTGTATTTTCTGAAACTTTTTGCCTTCTGGCCCCACTCCTTCCATGAGTACAAAAAGTGCAGGATGAGACAGAGCACTGAGTTGTATTTGCATCATTTGCCTGATGTGACAGATATTTAAGTGAAATTGAGATTGTGTTCTAGCTGGTTGAGGGCTGTGGTTGAGGCTGATGGGTGTGTAGAAGCAGCAACAGGGGTGCCTGATGTGGCAACTGTCTTGGCTCTGTTCTCTTGTTCTCCTAGCAGGGTGGTGGAGTCTCATCTGGACTACAGCAACCTACCGGGTAGCCATTGCAGGAGAGCAGGAGAAAGACAGGAAGCTTGAAGACCTGACCATAGATAATGGCGGCTATAGCATCTTTCTGAGGGATATTCTAGCTGAGGGATATTCTAGCCTTGCCCTGTGTAGCCCTTGAAGGAGGTGTAAGGTCTCTTACAGGGTCCTAGAGTCCTTCTGCCTCCTTCCCAAAGTGCTTTCCCAGCTTTGGAAGGAGATGGGAAGACTCTAGGACTCTGCCAGAGCCTCATACCTCCTTCCCAAAGCTCAGCACCTCGCATAGCTGACTTTGGGAAGGCAGCATGAAGGCTGGGGTGTGTATCAAATGTTGGCCTTTCCTCTCCATGTGACAAGGCAGTGTGTGGCCCACAGGTCCCGTGTCGAAGTACTCTTGAGGTCCACTTGGTATGAAAAGTTGGAGTGCCCTGATTTAAGTATTTATAATATTCATTTCCCACTTTTGGCAGCTCACTTATAACAAAGCCCAAAGCCTTCATTTATGCTTGCACATTAGATTTACTGTCACAGTAGTTTTCACATATTCCTAGTGTGTAAGTGTAACTGGATTTTCTTATAGTTGCTTCTTGCTGTGCATCTCTCTCCCTTCTTTGTTGTCCTTCTCACTGTCAAAGCATAGATGGGCACCTGCTGTTTTGCTGTTATACTTGTAAAGCACAACACACATTAATGATGCTGGGTATATAGGAACAGTTCTAAGGTGATGTAGTAAATATGAGAAATCTTCAACAGGGGTGGGGGTGGGGGCTGTGTCTGGTCTCCAGATATTAATTGGACTCCAACTCCTATCAGCCCCAGTCTGCATGGTGAGTGGTCGGGTGATAGGAGTGGAGTCAAGCAGCATGGGGAAGGCTACAAGTCCACCACTACACTAATAGAGTCAACAACCATTTTGTGCAGGAGTTCTGTTCCTGGCCCTGTGTGCGTTATCCAGCTCCATTCAGCCCTGCCCCCATTCCACCCTTTTTGTGAGTGATGTTTTTGGGTTACTACAGCGCTGTCCACATGTGCGCAATCATGCGTCTTTTGGATGAACGTTAATTGGTCGTTGTCTTTACAATAATTTCCCATGTCTCAAGATAACCCATAGTAATCATTTAAGTGAGAATGTTCTGCACAAATGACTTTTAATGCAAGTACCAATAGAGGTGGGGACATGGGTGGCACTGTGGGTTAAACCACAGAGCCTAGGGCTTGCTGATCAGAAGGTTGGCGGTTCGAATCCCCGTGATGGGGTAAACTCCTGTTGCTTGGTCCCTGCTCCTGCCAACCTAGCAGTTTGAAAGCACGTATCGCTACAGCGGGAAGGTAAACACCGTTTCCGTGTGCTGCTCTGGTTCGCCAGAAGCGGCTTTGTCATGCTGGCCACATGACCTGGAAGCTGTATACCAGCTTCCTCGGCCAATAAGGCGAGATGAGCGCCGCAACCCCAGAGTCGGTCACGACTAGACCTAATGGTCAGGGGTTCCTTTACCTTTACCAATGGAGGTGGGTTGTGTATACAGAGACGTACATAAGAGCCCTTCAGCTGGATCCAGCCAAAGGGTGTCCAACCCAGCTGGCACTCTTGTTCTCACAGTGGTCAACCAGAAGCCCATGGGAAGCCTGCAAATATATAATTGTAATTTATTTATTTTTTGCTACATGTGGCACTCCCCCCCCCCGTGAGTTTGTAGGATTAATTACTTTGCTATTCTTAGAATATGGCTTTGAATGTATGAGCCACAGCATGACCAAATTTCTGGTTTGTCTGGTTTTAACTTGTTTTGTTTATTTTATTGTTGTAATTTTGGATTTTTGTAGCTGCCTTGTGGGATCATCCTTGTGGCCAAAATGTGGGACAAAAAATGTGGGGTGGAGGGGTGTGGAGAGGGAGAATGGGATTCCAGGACTTCTTTGAAAGGACCAACTTGCCTGGATAGCCAGGATAGAGCTGCTAATGGATATCTAAAATGTAAGACAATCTGAGACTTGCCTCCCCATTCAGTTTTGTTTGCCTTGAGATGAAAAAGTTTATGGGATCTTCTCCCCAGTCCCCAAACTATGCTTTGCAGAATTTAGCAGATCTGCAGAGTTTGACAACTGTTACCAAAACCTGAAAACTGTTTTCATTAAAAAACAAAACAAAAGGTTTCATGGTTTCAGAGAGATGCTTGAAAACAAATGAACAATATCTGCAAAATAGTTAATTTTTAGAGAAGTGGTGGAACTTCTTAACCCCTTTGGTGCAGCTGGTCCACTTAACCTCTCAGGCTGCTGTCACAATGGGCTGCAAAACCTTTCCCCCTCAAATTGCCCTTATTTGCATAGGATTCCCCCCCTTTGTTTATTTATTTGTAATAGAAAACCCCTTGTGACTGTCAGACACAGATTCCAACAGATTTGGTGCAGGGCTGCCAGTTACTATCCCCTGTGTGGTGGTTCGGATGACTAGTGCTAGTAAGGGTCAGGATGAGCACTGATAGTTCTGTGTGTCCAAGGGGGAATTTGGAAATTGATATTTTCCAATGTGGCAAACAAGTAAATAACTACTTGCTCAGTTGACTGTTTTACCTCTAGTTGAGTAGGCATGGAGACAATTGAAAATGAGAGAAGTGTTTGTTTTGTTTCTCCCTACAATTCAGCCCATCAGTAAAAACATTTGTGGGCTAGAAACTTCAGTGAACTTATTTGTAAGGCTGTAACATGGTTTAATTTGTTCTGGAAGCTCTCTCCCGCCCCCCACCAGCTAGCTAACTGGCTAGCTATTTGACCCTAGCAGCTGCTCTTTCTCTGCCTACCATTCATTCTGACATTGTCCATTTTCATTGTGCACTGCAAGAAAGGTCGAGTTGGAATGTCTGGAAGGACATATTTTTCATGTTGGAAAACTTTGGAGCCATGTAGCTGTGCAATGTGAGAAGCAGTCATTCTTGGAATTGTTCTGTAGGTAAAGATCTGCGGAGCTGTCTGTGACAGGCTAGAGAGCTAACTGCTTGGTTTGTTGTTGTGTAGACAAGAATGAGGTCATTGTAAAACATGGGAGGCTGACACCCGGAGCTGTTGCAGAACAGTGCTTGTTGTGTGCTTCTGGGCATGTCCCTCACGGGGGCTGTGTAGCACTCTCCCCCCTTCTGTCATTACCAAGCCACCATCATCCAGGGGGTCTTTCCTGGGATAGAGCAGCACATTGTGAACTTCTCTTTTCACTGTTCAGCTATTCTTTGCCCAGGCAGCCATTGGTGGCACCTTTTATGGAGAAACACTTACTATTTAGGGTAGGAGCACTATTTAGGGTGGGAGGAGAGGAATACATTAAAGCTCTTATAAGGTCACAGAACATTTTTTTTTTTTACAAAGTAGCTAACAGTCTGTAATACCAGAGGTGGGCAGACTTTACACTTCAGTTTTAGCCACTCTTAACTAGAATCCTGTTTCAGGAAGGTAGCCGTATTGGTCTGATGCAGTTGAAATATATAAAAAAATAAAAAAATTGTCCAGTAGCACCTTAGAGACCAACTAAGTTTGTTCTTGATATAAGCTTTCGTGTGCATGCCTTAATTGTTAAAAGACCCTGACTCTTGCTTAAGAAAAGAGTGTTCTTCAAGCACATGGGGAGCCCCATCAAAGGCAGAATCTTGTTTATGTGACAAAATATCAAGGTGTAACAAGTGAGTTAGGCACCCCTGTGAGAAGGTAAATATTATATATTTATTTATTTATTTATTTATTTATTTATTTATTTATTTATTTATTAAAACATTAGCTGAAACTGAAGCAATTCCACAGGGAAGGTGTTGTTCCAGCAGGTAAATCCGGGGGGTGGGGCGGGGCGGGGATAATCCCATTAAAAAATTACAACTCAGGAGCTGAATTTTAGTTGCAAAATTGTTGTACAGTAGATAGTCCCATAATTGCAATCTTGAGTGCCTGCAGCTACCAGAAATCTAGATTAAATTCAATTTTGAAGATTAGGGTAAAAACTGTGCAAACCTAGCTAGTGGAAAAGCCAGTTTATAATAATAAAAACATGTAGGTTTAGCTTTCTGTTCAAGCTCAGTGTTGGCTCTGTTTGGGTTATTAAGTGCAGCATGTAAACTTGAGTGTAGGCCTCAGTCCAAGTTAAAAGTTCAACTTTTAGTTCAGTTTTTTTCCTGTTTTAAAAAACAACCTAGGGTGTGAGGCATGTTTTAGAGGGATTTGGATCATAGCATTCCTAGAAGGGCCTTAACCGCCCACATTCTCGCCTTAATACCCACTAAATCACCACCCACTTCCACTTCTGACAAAACTTTACATTCACATTGACTGAACTGACCTAATTGCCTCTTCTGAATTTCTGCTCATTTCATTTCCATATATGAACCCCTCATTCTTACTACAGTACTAGGTGGGAAAAGCTAGCCATGGCTATATGTTCAGCGTAAGGTAGCAAGAGAGCCAACTGTGCAAGTACAAAGAGACCTCCTTCTTCGTTTGTGTGGAGACGCCCAGCTGAAGCACTGTTTCAGCTTAAGTGACAAAGTGTCTTGGTAATAAGCAAGTAAGGCACCTGTGCAAGGTCAGCAAAATGTGGAAGAGGCAGGGTAGTTAACGCTCCCCCTTATTGATCTGCACAATCAAAAGTTTTTAAATAAACTAACTCAATAAATAAAAACAACAGGTATGCAGGTAGAAAGCCAGCAGGAGTGGGGGGGGCTATGAAGTATGTTCTAAAGAATGTTGCATCTCTGCTGAATAGAAGTTGTTTAACCAATGGGTTTGTTTTCTATGTCATTGCTCATCAATCTGTAATATACATTTTTTATTGTAAACACAGTAATCCTTACTACGGTATTGTGGCTCTTGCAGGGTGATTGTAACCATCCTATGATTTCTTTCTTGTCTGCCTAAGAGAAATAAACAAGCAAGCGTACTTTGTCATTCCTTGCTGTGCCTGCTCCTGCATTCAAATAGGCAACCCACCAATTCATCATCAGCCCAGGTTGCCTCAGTCATTATCTCCTGCTAAGCTAGTTCTTTTCCAGCTCACAGAAGGCTGTGTGTTTCTAGGGGCTCAGCCTCTTCCTGATAACTCCCTTCTGCTGACAGGTGAGGCTTAATCAAGCTTCTTTCCCATGTAGTTACAGAGAAAAGAAGGTTATCAGGTCACCCTGCTGAGAACCCATGATGTAATTTCACTACAGTGGTTTCCAAACAAGTAGCTTAGCACATACTTCTGAAGCTTGGCATTATGTCTACTGTATATTTTGTAAAATAAAAAAATTCCTTCAGTAGCACCTTAAAGACCAACTAAGTTTTTATTTTGGTATGAGCTTTCGTGTGCATGGTACGAAAGCTCATACCAAAATAAAAACTTAGTTGGTCTTTAAGGTGCTACTGAAGGAATTTTTTTATTTTGCTTCGACTCAGACCAACACGGCTACCCACCTGTAACTGTATATTTTGTAATAAACATGCTGCACTTGCATTACTGAGTGTATTAGAATTTATTTTATTGCTGTTCACTTCTTTGGAATTAATGTGGCACTCTGGCAGCCCTGATGTTGTTGGCTGAGTTGTCAGATGTTTGGGTACTTAGAACTGAAACACATGTGTACACATGGGCATTGTATTGTGCAAGAGAAGCTTAGGCTTAATGTGGAGCTCCTCTGGTCCAATGGGTTACCTTTCTGTATTATGCATGTGAGAGAACTGATCCCTATAACCAAAGTACTAGATATCTAGATTTAGCAAGCAGGCAGGCATTCTGTCAGCAGCATTATTCCAATCTCACTTTCCATATACATCTCTTTCTTATTAATACCCTATTCTTATATTTCATTATTCCATTTCATAATTTTCCAATTCTCTGCAAGCTTCCTTTAGCCTAGGCTAAAGACTGGTGGTCCTTTTTATGTAGGTGAGAACAAGTAATCTTTTCCAAAAACTGTTCAGATTTCTGGTCGTAAATTGTAACTTGGTGTCGTTCCCTCTTCCCCTAGGTTCAGGTTTGTGGGTTGTATCTAGGGTTGCCAGACTCAATAGAGGACAGGACTTCTGTGCCTTTAATTGCCCTGCTCTCTTTTGAGTCTGGAAACCTTAAAGAGAAACCAGCAGACCCTTTGTTTAATTTTCAAGCAAAGGGCCTGCTGGTTTCTCTTTAAGGTTTCCAGACTCAAAAGAGAGCAGGGCAATTAAAGGCACAGAAGTCCTGTCCACTATTGAGTCTGGCAACCCTAGTTGTATCCAAAGCTAGTCCTACTCAGACTTAGACAAATTGAAATCTTGCTTGTCAGTTGCAGGAGCTGCTGTTGCTTGTTCTTCTTCCCTTCTGTGCCTGAAGGTGGATTGGAATAGTTCACATGGCTGTGTCCCAGCCTCAGGCCACAAGGCTTCTCCTGTAAATCCTGCCCCCACCTTTTATTTGAGGTTGCTTCTCTGGAATTAAAACAAAGTGCCTCTGGCTTATTTGTCTTTGGTGATAATCCAGTCATGTGAGTGGGTGAACAATGAGTTGAAGAGTAAATTCCTGGCTTGTTTAACTTATTATTGTGTTTCCATGGGTAGACACCTGTTTGGATTTTTGAAAAACTGAACAAATGTTTATCAGTTTGATTCTATAATAATATACTGTGCTTCTCTGTCTTTCTTTCCAGGGCTTACTCCCTTGTGGATTCCAGTCAAGTATCTACGTTCCTAATTTCTATTCTCCTCATAGTTTATGGTAGCTTCAGGTACGATTATTTTATTTGGTATATATAACAACCCCGTCCCCAAAAGAAATGAATTGCTGGCCGTATGTTGATGCAATGTTCCCTAAAGGTAATCTTGTAGAACCATAATATATTAGGTATATTCTACATACCTAAAGGGGGTGGAAATTATAGGTGAAGCAACATTCAGTTTCATCATGACTTGCTAAAGCAGTATTTTAAAGAAAAAATGAACATTTTGCCAATTTGTTCTCATCCTAAAACATGGAGGCTTGCTTTCTAGCCACACATCACTTTCATTCTGGAAGGTTTAAGATTGTTTAGGGGGATGGAGTGACATGTTTTTTGAATCATTTGGCGGATGGACCCAGAAGGGAAGCATCCGGAGCTGCCAGGCAAGACTGGGTATTCTTTTTTTTTTTTTTACAAAATTACTGAAAGCATTTTTTTTGTCCGAAAACTGCATTTTAATAACAGCTCCTTAAGTTAAACCAGAGGTGAGAACCAGCAGCCTCGGTAGCTAGCTTTTCTTCTTTCGATACTGAAACACCCAACCCGACAAATGAACGAATGACACCCCCCCTTTCCTCTCTGTCCCCCACCCGGACCCCCAGACATGGACAACTTCTGTTTCATTTTCCTGACAAATCAGCTCTAGGCACAAATCTAGGGGGAATTCTGCTCACAGTCACCAAACCCACATCACGATGGGGCCTACGTCAAAACACCAAAATGAATCCAGTGCCGCTTTGGGCAGCGGAACCTCTGAGCCACCGCTCCCCCAACTCTGCTCCCTCCCCGAGTCCGTCAGAAGCCGGCCCTCTTCTTCGCGCCGCTCACACCGGAGGGGCGTGGGGCCCGCACACGGGGTCCTGCTTTTTGCACGCTGGAGAGCAGCCTCTGCCTGAAGAATCTCTCGCCGTACTCGAGTCCATTCAGGTGCCTCAGCGCCAGGGGCATTTCCTCTCGCGAGACACCCGCGTAGACAGGGATGACCTTCACCCCCTCCCGGTGCACTGCATGGGCGAGGTTCCACTCTGCCACCTGCTGGCACCGGGGGTCAGCCACCGAGCGGGGCGTCAGGAGGAGGATGGCCACGCGGCTCGCCTGAATGACCTCGCCCGCCGTGGAGAGCTCCGGCTGCCCCGCCACGTGGTCCTGGTGCTCAACGTACCCGCGGAAGCCGTGCTCTGCCAGGAGCTGGCAGATGGCGGTGGCGACGGCATCGTCATCCAGGCAGTACCAGAGGGAGAAGTCGTAATGGGGCAAGGGGGATGTCACGGCCGAAACGACGCAAAAATATGGGGAAATGAACAAAAACGGCAAAAAAGGCGGGCTAACCCTGTTGGCGAACCCCTACCCTCAAAAGTCCACTTGTCCCAGCTTAGGAGTGAGAGTGCCCGACGGGTGACAGCTTGCCTTAAGTCTGTGCAGACGGAATGAAACAAGGCCCCGGAACGGAGAGCGAATGTCGCGAAATCTGGGAAGGCAGACCACACCATCGTCGGGCATTTCACAGAGTGGAATGGAGTCGGGCATGGAGTGGGCTGCTGCTCTGGCACACACTCACAAGACCAAGCACACAGACAGTGTTTGAGTGGCGTAGCTTATGCATGCTGGAACCGCCGCCACACGCAGCAGGGGCGCAATACGGGCCGGCCGCTTGGAGTGCTTCGTTGCTGGCCCGCCTCCCGGAGCGGGCATCATCTCACAAGGCTCTCTGCTTCATCTCCAAGATGCCCTGCTCGAGGGTGGCTCCGGCCAACTTGAGCTCCTCACACTTCTCCTTGAGCAGGCTGCAGGCCACCTGGAGGCGGTGGTTCATCTCCACGTACGACTGGGTCAGCCGGTAGAGGCGCTCGTGCTTGGCCTCGGGGTCTTCGTTCTTGGTTGGGGAGGGCAAATCTTCGCTGGGCTCGGCCAGGAGGACGAAGACATCTTCGAGAATCTGCTCCGTGCTGGGGGGGTCGGGGCGTGTGGGCAGCACGACCCGCTTCTTGGCCTTGGAGGTCATTGCTCAGAAACAGGTGCCGGGGGGGGGGCACTGCTCTTCCTCCCTCCTCCTCCTCCTCACCTCTACTGAAAGCATTTTAAATTTGCTATTTTTTTCTCCAAGGCAATTTCATGTGAATGCAGATGCATCATCTCCACCTTTGGTTGTTGGATGACTTTCAACTGGGGGAGTGGGGGAGAGACTCTTGGGACAAGCGACTCACTCCATCCCTGCGTGTTCAATGCTTGCTTTGGACTCGACCAATCAATTTACTTCATGGAATCATGTTCTTGACTCCACTTCTGACGGTCTATAGATTTGAAGGATATAAATCTTACAATTTAAATAAAGAAATGAATAAATAATCTGCTTAGACTTCCCTTCTCTTTGCTTTTAGATATATGTTGAATACATGTTTTTATTTCAGCAGGCCTTTAATGTTCTTCTGAATTCAGTGGGTTTTTTTTTCCTTTTGACTTCTGCTTCTAAGCTTGTTCTTACGTTTGCTGCTTTTAAGGTTTTGTTGCAGCTGTTTATACATTGCCTTTGTATTTTTTTCTGCTTACTGCTTCATGTTTGTAAGCTGTTCTGAATGTTCTGCAGAAAAGCAGGGGGTATCACTTTTGGGCAGCCTCTTAGTAACACTCAGTAAATTTTACATTAAATTGTATCAAAGCTATGTATTAAATTTCAGTAACCACTGGAAATATAAAGTAGAAGGTTTACATGTATTCTTTTGTCTGCAGGTCCCTTAACATGGACTTTGAGAATCAAGACAAAGAAAAAGACAGCAGCGGCTCATCTGGGCCCTTCAATGGCAACAGCACAAATAACAGTAAGGACTTCTTGCTCCATAAGCTGAGGATGCAGAACTTGGTCTTGCAGGCTTGTGATTGAGGCCATTCTATCCGCTGTTGGAACATGTCTATCCCTTCTGGGTGTGAACCACATAACATGGCTGTCCTGCACAAGCCCTGCCAGATTGAAGGGTGGATAATTGACTACAAAGTCTTGTAATAATTCATTTTGTTTTGCATTAAGGTTGACTTGAAGTTCAACATTGCACTGTGTATGTGCTGTAGATGAGTGGTTCTGTCATTGGTGCCTGTAGTATAAAGTTCGGTTTGAGACAGGTAATGCTAAACTGGTAGAGATGGGCAAAGCTACCTCCTTTAGTTCTGAAGCACATTTGTCCTTCTTTACCTGCTGTTCTTCTCCATTAATCCGTCCTCTGATGAGTCACAGATTTCCCCCCTTCAAAAGCACACACATTTTTTCCACTTCAGTACAGTATACAATATTATATCTATTTTTCCATTCAAGATGCACTGTGTGCTTTTTCTGCTTCTCCTATTTCCATTGCCTTTTCTTTAGAGTAGAGACTAATAGTGCAATCCTATGCACCTTTACTCTGAAGCAAGACTCATTGTCTTCTGTGGAGCTTATGCTCAATTTAAACATGTCTGAGAGGTACATTTAAGCGCATCTGATGCAAGCAAGACCCAATCTGTGCATTTGATGAACACTGACAGTATGCTTTGAGGGTGGGTGGGTGGGTGGGGTGGTCAGCTCCTTGCCCTCCCAGCTATCTCAGTTTTCTACTTGGTGTTACCAAGAAAGAGAAGGTGAGCAAGTGGGTAGAGGGTGGATTCTGTGCACATACGTGCTCTCTCTCTCTCTCTCTCTCTCTCTCTCTCTCTCTCTCTCTCTCTCTCTCTCTCGGTGGCATGGTGGAGAGTATTATTGGGATTGCAGAAGGAAGGGGGCAGAATTTTTTCCTTTCCTCTCCTGCCACAATCCTGACAAAAATTTCCCCTTTGCAGCTGCAGTTTGCATTGAGAGGAGAGCTCCCCTTGGCACCCTGAGGCAATTTTCTCCCAGTGCAAATAGCTTTGGGACTGCAGCAAGAAAGGAAATGGTTTAACTCCTCTGCCTGTTGCAATCTCTGATTATTATCAGCTCCCCTCCTCACAAAGCACAGGCACAGCAACTGCAAAAGTATAACATGCCTAGTTAGGCATAAGCTTTGGTTGTAAAGGTGGAGGGGTGAACATCAGGTAGGAATGCATGTGGAAGCTAAATGTGTGCCATGTGATGCCAAATAACAAATGTTTCCTTTCCTTTAAAAACTAATAAAATAAAATTCCTGCAGGTATCCAGACCATTGATTCAACACAGGCGTTGTTCCTTCCCATTGGGGCATCTGTGTCTCTCTTAGTCATGTTCTTCTTCTTCGACTCGGTTCAAGTTGTCTTTACAATATGTACAGCAGGTAACTGCCTTCTCTTCACTTTCTCCCATCTTACATAGGGACTCATTGTTGCTTAAAACTGACACAGTTTTGAGGATGTCATATGAAGAAACTGCTTGTAGTAATACTGGTGGTTTCCTTCTATTTGTGTATATAACAGCTAGAAACTACCTGTCAATGTATATAAAATCAAGCACATAGAGGCTGCAGTGCTTTGTCCATTACTTGCTTTAATATTTTTTCTCTGTTACAACTTTCTCCACTTTAGCTGAGCAGCAGATTTTTAAAAACAAGTCTGGTTCAACGTACTTGCAAAACCACAGGCATCTCGGATCCTCTTAGAGGCATTTCCTCCTTTTTCTCACAGGGGCATAAATCTTCCAAGATTTATATCCTATAAGCAGAGTATGGTGGGGGGTTTCTCCAGAACTATTGTGTTTGTTCATAATGCAGGTTTCATTGGTCAGCTTCCTGCCCTACCACAAAAGCCATTGCTTTTGTGATGAGGAGTGGCTAAAAATATTTTAAATAAATAAACTGGCGGTCCCATGCACATTTGCATAGAAGTACCATTAAGATTGGTTGAACTTCCTTCACAGGAAATACAAATAGAAATGGGCATATTGATAAGAGAAGATTGACTAACATCTTTAACAAAAATTCATTCTAAGAAATGATTGAATTCTCTACCACAGGGTTTAGTAAGGGCTACCAACTTGAATGGTTTTAAAAACGGATTAAACAAATTCTTGGAGGATTTATTTAATAAACTCAAGTTGCTGATTCAAATGTCAGTGTCTATAATAGACTTTAACTTATTAGATGTGATCTGTCAAGCTATCAGATTTGGTAGGTAGTTACCTGGAGAGGAGCCTTCTCAGTGGTGGTGCCCTCCCAATAGAATCCTCTCCCTAGGGAGGCTAACCCCAATACTTCCTCTGTTAGAGGATTTCAAGCAGAAACTGGATGTTAATTTAGGGGTTTGTAGGAGTGGGTTTTTTTTGTACTTTGGCAAATGGTTGGACTAGAGCAGGCACATCCAACAGGTAGATCACTGGACTTCTGTGGTAGATCACTGCCCCCCCTCAATAAGCTCAAAAAAAGCTCAACAACTTTGTTGACCTGAACCCAAAAAAGTGGGTAGATCACTGCTAGTTTTTAACTGTGAGTAGATCGCAGTCTCTTGGGAGTTGGCCACCCCTGGACTAGAGGATGTTGAAGCCACTTTCAGCTTAATGATTCCCACTCATTTTTGCACCAGACAAAGAGAGTTTTATTTTCCCATGCTTTTTATCTTGCCTCTTTTATCTCTGCCGATTGCTTTCACACTCTCTTGTATTTGTTTTATTTCTGCTATCGTGTTAATGTTTTTGTCTTTGCATTTGCCTCCTCCCCTATATTTTGAATTATTTGCAAGTCACCCTGTGACCCTGTTGAGAGGTGCAGTATAAATTCATGAGAAGGTTAATTAAAAAGAGAACTGCAGAATTCTCCAAAGCCAATGGGCACATGCTTCTGAGAAGTTCTGTAGAATACCCATTTAAATAAACAAGTGCCATGCAAGGGCCCAGAGCCCTGTTGGTTTCAGTGGGATTTGCATGGGAGGACGTCCTGCAGGGTTGTGCTCAATATGTGCTGATGCATTCATACGTTTGCAACGGTTAAATATTACCCATGGAAATTAGTCTCTGCGTGCCACATCTTTGGCCCACTGACAAAAATGTGGCATTTCAGAAGAGTTTCCTAGCCAGACTTAAATGTTTTGGGTCAGTCTTTTGACCAAAGCATTCTGTGTGGGCTCTCCCCACTTTAGGAACACACCAGTTCCAATTTACTGGTAAATTGTTTGGACTTCAGATGTTTTCCAACAAAATGCAAAAAGCCCTTCACAGGCGTTTTAATTAAAGTTCAGCTTGTGTTTTGGCCGCAGATGTTGACATGTGTTAGTTTTCTGTGCTTGTCTTGGAGGTTTTGCAACATTGGTCTGTATTAACATTGCCTTTTCTTTCTCTCTCTCTCCTTTTCTCCAGTTCTCGCAACAATAGCCTTTGCTTTCCTTCTGCTCCCAATGTGCCAGTATTTAACACGACCTTGTTCACCTCAAAACAAGTAAGGAGGTTTTTTTGTTTTGTTCTGTGCAGTGCAAAGAACCTGTTGTTGATTCAACAAGACGGGCCTCTCTGTTGCTGGTCGAGCTTTTGGCTCTGAGAAGAAGTACAAAAACAGTCCTGCCACTGCTTTCCACACCTGTGTTTATAATGCACAAAGAGGGTATTGCAGAATTCTTCTGCGGTGAGCTCTAAACAGGGCTGACCCACATTTGATACCTCCCCACAGTTAATGTGAGGCACGCTCTCCTGGGAAGTTCTCCTGCACAAATAGCACAGGAACTAAGAGGAGCTTGCACAACTTTCCTTCATCTCAAGGCTTTCATATTCAGAAGAGCACCCAAGCAGGCTTTGCCTTGGGAGTCACAGCTGCCCAATTCCCACTCGCCTGCTCACGGTGGCTTGAGACAGCTGTTTCCACCAGGTCTTCAGTACAATGTGCTGCTCCCACCCCTGCCTTTGATCTTACAGCAGAAGGGGTGGGGGCAAAAGTGCCACCCACTGTACTTCTCTTTTTTTGGCTGCTTCTCAGGAATCACCACTTCACCGTGCCAAAACTGATGTACTCTATGATAATAGGCAGAAATAATGACCTGTTTGGATTGACCCCAGTAGGGTTGGATCAGAGTGGTGGTACTTTTCTAGCTGGGGGGGGGGCAGAAACACAGTTGAAATTCCTTTTTTTGCAGGGGAGGGAAGAACTCTGATCACAAGCACTGGCTCTAGAGATCATATGGAACGTGTTTTTTTTAAAGGCCAGCTTTTATGACAGCTTTGGAATAATGTCTTCTGAAATAAATCATTCTCTTCATGGATGGAAAGCCGTATCTTAAAACTAACCCCCACCCCCAAATTGGCATTAAGGAGTAGAACACTTCTGACACCCTCTCAGCAGAAAGCCCAAGAATAGAGTAGCCAAAATAACCTTTCATCTAATTTTAGGATCTTGGCAAATGAGTCAGGTTTGTGGGGGAGATCCTTGAGTTCATGCCTTCAGCACCTTTCCTTTGACAAAAGCCTTGTCACTAGGGCATTTCTGGTGTTCTTGAACCCTGTCCAAATAAGAGCCGCCAGAGACCCCCCCCCATCCTCCTTCTCGCTACATAGCAGAGAAGAGCCTTCATTGTTTTTGTGTTTCTGGTGGTGTTTTCCAGGATTTCTTTTGGCTGCTGTGGGCGTTTTACAGCTGCTGAGCTGCTCTCTTTCTCCCTCTCTGTGATGCTTGTCCTTATCTGGGTCCTAACTGGTCACTGGCTCCTCATGGACGGTAAGTGCTGCTGAATATGTGGATCTGGTTACTTGCTTGTAACAGTGACAGGTTGAAAAATTGTTAGTGGAAACTTTTCTTGGATTCTTTACTCAAAATGAACTCTGTACTTGCCATGGAAGTGTGTGTGTGTGTGTGTGTGTGTGTGTGTGTGTGTGCGCACACACACATGTGCATTGTATAAGGCAGTTTTTCCCCAAATAGTGTGGCAAGAGAAATTAATAAACTGAAAATCCCCGTCCAGAGAGTATGCTGCTGTAGTGCCTCTGCCTGATTCACTGCTTTTTCTTTTGACTGCATGGGATGTGATGAATGCACCCAAGGCTCATCTAGTCCAACCTCCTTCAGTGCCGGAATCTCAGCTGAAACATCCATATAGAATCATAGAATCTTAGAGTAATCATAGAATCTTGATCATTCAATTGCTCCTGATGCAGGCAAGCAGCAGAATGGTCCACCCTCAGAGGAGACTGCCTGTTGTATGTCAGCAGCAGAAACTGTTCAGGGTTTGGAAAGAAGCAGGCAGAAACACTGAGGTCTGTAGTATGACATAATTTTAGTGACTTTCATATAGACCAAATATATAAGTAGGAATGAAGTTATTCCACTTTTAATTTAGAAAAAGGGGGTGTCCAAGCTATCAGAAGCTTGGGAAATGCTCAGAAAAGGCTCATACAATTACTGTGAGCCAAAGAAAAGCGCTCTTTTCTGTCCGAAGTGGGGTGTGGGTTTAGAATTAGTCAATCTAACACTTGTCATTATGTAATAGACTGCAGAGACCAGCTTCCTTACAAGGAGAAGTGCAGAACTTCCAGGTTCTTAGGTGTGGCAACAGCCTCACTGGTGTCATGGAGGAGTAGACAGTTGTGCAGCCCAGAGACAGAACACATTCACACACATAATGAGATGAGTCATGGCTCAAATACAACAACAAGCTTAGCAAAATAAAACACTTTTGAAGTGCTGGTGTCTCCAGTACATGTCTGAGACTCAAAGCACCTGATACAGAAAGGGTGCAGCCTCCATTACTCGTCACACAGGCCTCAGCCGCTTTCCCAAGGGGCGGAACAGCAAACAGAAAATAAAGAGTTCTCTCTGCCGAAACTTTAGTTCAAGTCTATGCTAATGTTAGCTCAAGCCTGTCTGTTGTGGGGGAGGATTTCAGTTTTACAAGTAGCTTGGGGAGAGTGTTGTTATTATTGTTCTGAAAATTAATTCTGAAAGTCACACATGTTTCTCTTCAGGCAGCCCTTCTCATGGTTGTGATCAAACCATTAACATTTACCATTTGGTTGATTGCCTTCCTACACGTGGATAATTATTCCAGATGAGTCTTCCCAACCTGTACAAAGAATTGGCAAAGGCACTTTTGCATTGCTCTCTCTTGTCTTGAACAGTGTATCTCATGTCAAAATTACCAAAATATTATTGCCAATATGGAGCATGTCAGTAAATTTTGGCTAATGAATCGTGGAGTGCTGTGTACATTCTGTGTACATTTTCGTCCTCTACTCTCTTTGCTTTTAAAGTAGTTGTTCTTAATCTCTTAGGATTTGAAAATGTTACATTGTGTAATATTACTGACATAGTTGGCTTACACAGATACTGAAAGAGCAAGTTTCTAGGCCTTAAGATCCAGTGAGATAAACCGTTCCCTTGCGTTCCCCCATTTTGTTCCCTCTCCAAAGCAATTTAGAATTTTTGAGAGGTTGATCTAGAGAAGCATGTTAAACTATGAATGCAGATTAATTGCTTGGATATACAAATTTATTCAGAGGATGAAACAGGATGTCTGCCTTGCAGAAATTTCACTTTTTTTGGGGGGGGGGCAAATACACATATGTCCATAGTCTACACTGGCAACTTTCCTCCATTTTCAAGCTGCCACTTCATTTCCAAGAAGTATCCCTACTCTGGTGTGTCTGGGTACAGTAGATGTTTTGTCTGTAGTCTTAGGCTTGTTTACTAGCAACTGTCACCTTGCATAGTGATCCAACTCTTTTGTTGCATTTCTGTTTTGTAGCTCTGGCCATGGGCCTGTGCGTTGCAATGATCGCCTTTGTCCGATTGCCCAGCCTCAAGGTTTCCTGTCTGCTGCTCTCGGGGCTATTAATTTATGATGTCTTCTGGGTGAGTTTTTTTCTAGTTTCTTACGCATCCCTATAATCAGACAAAGAGTTCTTCTGACCTTGGAGGCAGGCTTGCAGCACCCATCACCTTGGACATCTTGAAATACTGTCACTGGGTACCAGGGGGCTTCTATAGGCACACCCCATTTTGTTGCTGCATCTGTCAGCCATAACTTTCTAAAAGGCTTTCCCCTTCACTTACATTGTATTTTCCCCATATCACTCCCTGGGACCTTCCCCAACTCAATTTTATCTTTTTCATAAACTTCTTTGAAGTTTGTTTGTTTACAATCTAGCAGCCTATAAGTTTAATTAATTGATGAATTCACTTCAACTTGTGTTGATCCCCCCCACTGTTCAGAAGGGGCAGATTACACACCTTGGCACACCTTAGAGGGTACCACCTTGGTCTCACCCAGCAGCCACCCCCCAGGCAGTCAGAGAAATTTGCCTCTTTAGAATATTTATATGTGGCTTTTCAATTAAAAAATGCAACAAGGCAACCATATATCCCCACTGTTTGATTTTCACGTTTCATTGCATCTTGACAACAATGGTCAGATGATATCAACACCTCTTTGTTTTCTGAACACTCTTGTGGTGGAAGCCGTTGGAGCTTCTGGGGGAACTGGTGTAAAAACTTCTCACCCTGTCCTCTTATTGATTACTTCTTTGTCAGGCTTGCTGTGGGCGCAGTGCCCCCCCCCCCAATCATCCTGGCAATGTGTTATTGACCACCAGGTCTAGATGGTGCTATATACACTAAAAGAAAATCTTTTGAAGATGTTTTACAGGTGATATATAACTCCCAGCAAAATATCCAAAATGTATAAAACGAGATCTAATACATGCTGGAGGTGTAAACAGGCAGAAGGGACACTGTTTCATATGTGGTGGGCTTGCAAAAAGATTGGAAAAGAGAATTAGTACCAACAAAAGAGGAATGGCAGGATAAATTATTTGAATATCTCAAACTGGCAAAAATGACGGAGACAGTTAGGAGACAGCCAAACCAAAAGTTCAAAAAGGAGTGGGAAATTTATAAAGAATATTTTAAAAAACAGTGCCCTCAAGTTAAAACCTGGACATGCTTTGATAATTTTCACAAACCACAATATGGATTGTAAGTATAGTATTCAGATAACAGAAGAAGTGGCAAAATGATTAAAGAAGTGGTTTATTAAACAGATAAGACAGACCCGCTTTGAGGAAGATGGAAGTTTATTGGGGAAGATAAGGAATTGGGAATTAAGAACATGGTGGCATAGGTTCTTTTGTAAGAATGTATGGATTTATGGATGTATGTATTTTTTCGTTATTATTTTTTCATTTTTGTTAATTTCTTGTGTGTGTTTATTAAGTAAGAAAACCAATAAAAAGCATATGAAAAATAAATAAATGGCACAATTGGTTGGTGCCCCCAAAGGGCAGGGGTTGTTTCTCACCTGTGTGGGTGGCATAGCTGCCAAGTTATCCCTTTTTTAAAGGGATTTTCCCTCATGCTGAATAGGCTTCCTCGCGAGAAAAGGGAAAACTTGGCAGCTATGGTGGGTGGTATCGAAAGGTCCCTGTTGAGCCAGCAAACATGAGTGTCCTTGTGGGTGTGGCCACTGCTGCCATCTTGCATCTCCTATAGATGCAGGTGGGCTTCTGTCTCTTAAGGAACATAATGCTATCATGTATATCAGCCCCTCTTGAGACTAATCAAAAGAGTTAGTGCCATGTCACTGGGAACTGGCAAATCTGCAAATCCTGTATCGTTTCATCTACTTCCTTCATTTACTGGTCTCCTGATTCACAAGTTCTCTTGATCCTAGGCTGGATAATGAGAGAGGTGCATAACTTTTGCTCAAAAATAGCTTTTGTGTTCTCCCCGCTCCCCCAGGTCTTCTTTTCCGCCTACATCTTCAATAGCAATGTTATGGTGAAAGTGGCCACACAACCAGCTGATAATCCGCTTGATGTTTTATCACGGAAGCTCCACCTTGGACCAAATGTAGGTCGAGATGTCCCCCGCTTGTCGCTGCCTGGCAAACTTGTATTTCCAAGGTAGGAGTCACCCGTTTGCCTCACATCCTTTACTGAGGCTTCTTGGGAAATTGTTTTGTGGTAGATATGCTGTTTTAAGAAGAACCCAAGAAGCTTTGGGGCCACAATTAGGAAAGTGGTTTCCTTTTTGCTTGCACCCTAACCCGAGGGTCTGTGTGCTGGAAAAGTTTGAGGGGAGGGGAGGGGAGCTGGCTCCCAAGTTAACCTAGCTCCTTGTTTTCCAGTTCCACAGGCAGCCACTTCTCCATGCTGGGAATTGGAGACATTGTGATGCCTGGCCTCCTTCTCTGCTTTGTCCTGCGTTATGATAACTACAAGAAGCAAGCCAACAGCGATGCCTGTGGTGCTCCAGGACCAGGGAACATCTCTGGCCGCATGCAGAAAGTCTCTTATTTTCACTGCACACTCATTGGATACTTCGTAGGTAAGGGGGAGGGATGTGTGCAGAAGTTGATGTGGTGTGTGCAGTCTGGATGGATCTCTCCCCCCCCCCTCCGCCCTAAAGCTTGATATAGCTTGCAGTTGTGTGCCAGATGCTTTTAACTGCAATGTTTTTCCTAAAGGTTGGAAGGTGCTCACGCAGACAACTTGGTTTGGAGCATTTGGTTTTATTTGCCAGAAGCGAGTAGACAAAGTTGCTGTTTATAAACCTGAACTGAAGAGTGATAGAAGAGAAAGCTTTAAAAGTGCTATAGGATAAGTTTCTGGGATTGAGGGAAAGAGCAACGGTTGCACTTTGGGGTGTGCTAAAGTTGTCTTTCCAAAGAGTGAATGGAGTCCAGTCACTTGGCATCAGGCTGGTATTGGAAAAACGAGGACAGAAGTCTTCCAGTGGCAGTGACTGTTAAAGTATTGGAATGGTTAAATTGCAATACTTAAAATTTCATTGGGAACTATTTTGTAAACACATGAGCTCCATTTATAGACATGGAACAGGAATTAAAGCAAACTTGTTTTTATTTAGAGAAGTTTTCTTTGTTACATGCTGGTTTTGATGTTTTTTTTTTAAAAAAACTTTCCAACAAAGGGTATCTTAAAATCTAGATTCTGAAAGCAAAATACTGAGAATAGCCATGCAAGTTTGATGTGTTGGCTGCTTGCAAAGTATGTGTACAAAACATGTGTGTTTGGGGGATTTGCAAAGAGGAAATTGGTTTTGGGGTGCAGAGGGCAATTAAAGGAAGGAGCAAAAGAGCACAGGGGCAAACTTGTAGCAAGGCCTTCTGTCTCTTTACAAGCCTGCCACAGAGATCATTTCTGTGCTTTGAAGTTTTTCCTTGCTACCATGAGATCAGAAGCCATTTGCTCTGGAAAGTTAAAGCAGGGGCTTCTTATTAAAAAGCTGTTAACAGAACTTTAGTTCAAGAAGCCGCTCACTTGACCTTGGTGCAGGTTGCATTGTGGAATCATCCTGCCATGATACACAGTGTCTCTCTCTCAAGAGACAACAAGCAAGCAAATACATCTCAAGAGACAACAAGCAAGCAAAGGCGCCCACCTGGGTGCTCTCATGTCATCTTGTCTTTTCTTATATTGCAGGCCTCTTAACTGCGACGGTCGCTTCTCGCATCCACCGGGCAGCTCAGCCCGCCCTCCTCTACTTGGTACCCTTCACCTTATTGCCACTCCTCACTATGGCCTATTTAAAGGTGAGAGGAGTGTTGGGAGTCAAGTCTGTGGGAATCTCCTTGGGCACATCTCCTCCCCTCCCCAGCATCTGCTATGCTACTGCGAGGCCCATCCTTTTGAATTGTTGTGCACAGCCACTGAAAGCAGCAAAAAAGAAGTTATTTTTGTTAGGATATATGCATCCTACAACATACTACCACTATATACAGACATCCCCCCCCCCTTTACACGTGCTTGACTTGGGGACAACCGCATATAGGGCAACTCCACGAAATAAATAAATATAAATCAGTTCAAACCTGGAAATGGTGGAAGAAAGCTGGAAAGTCATTGTGACCCACAAGGAAACCCGCCCCAGAGCCTGAAGAGGTTTTAAAGGCAGAAAAAAACTTGTGGGCTCCAAAATAGTGCACGGGAGCCCTCGCTGCTGCCAGGCTAGCCCGCTCAACAGCTGTTGGGCGGGAAGCTGTAATGTGGCGTGCTCAGTCCTGTTCCCTGTCCATTCTGGCGATCTGGAGGCAAAGATACAGTATAGGTTGCTTTTTATTATGTAGGGTTCCAAAGAGCTCTGAATTTTTTGTTGTAAAAGAAGAAGAAATCGCCCTGACAAGGTCCCCCACTTACCTTTCCCCACTTACCTTTTGCTTATGTGCACGGGGTTCTGGAACGTAATCCCTGCGTAAGTGGGGAGTTGCCAACAACAACAACAACAACAACAACAACACTAACAAATACAATAAAATAAAGACCTGAAAGTCAGCATAAATGCCCACTTAGCAGGTATTAAAGTTCACAGTTGTCTGGTAATGAAATGATGCCAAAATGGGTGCTAGTTGGGTGAGCCACTACCTGTTGCTGCCTGTCCTACCTCCAGCTGGTGCATCCCAAGAGGGTCTCTGCTGTATCAACCTGAGCTGCCAGAGGGCACTTGATACCATGGAAGCACTGCAGGCCTGGCCCTTCCTTGTGGGCTGGGGCTGATGGGAGTTGCAGCCCCAAACATCCGGAGGGCACCATGTTGGATCCCCCTGGTGTAAATGTTACAGAGCGAAATAGTCATGGTCCAGCTTTGCTTTCTGAATTCTGCCATCCTTGAGCCCCTTGCCCCAAAAGGGAGCCTTAGCAGCCTGTTATAATCTGGGTGCAGGAGCAGCCCCTTTGAACTCTGTGAGTCTGTGCACACTAGTTGCTCACTCTTCTGTCCCTTTCCTTAGGGAGATCTGCGTCGCATGTGGTCTGAACCATTCCACTCCAAGACCAGCAGCTCACGTTTCCTGGAGGTATGATGGAACGGATGGAAAGTGACCGGAACTTCTGCCTGGTCCTTTTTTTGTGGCTCACAGCTTGGTTGTCCGTCCCTGTGGCTGGGCTGGTACTCAGGAGAGAATTACCAGTTCGTGGAACTTGTACAAATGGACTTGCTTTCTGGGAAAAGGAGGAAAGAGCAAAGGCGTTTTGGTGGTGGTGGTCGGGGGAGTGGGGGCTTCTCCCCCCCCCTTGCTTGGAACTGGAGACAGTTTGCCATGGCAGCCACCTCCCTCTTCTTCCTTCCCCTCCTCCTCCTCCTTACGGATTAGTGCTAGGCCATCCGGTGTTCCTCAGGGGAGAAGGAGGAGGAGGCAGACAGACACTTTCTGGTGAAAACGGCATAGAGTCATTGAACCCGTGAACACTAAGAGGAGACAAATGGTCACTGCGCTTGGAGTTTCTTGGGAAACCCTACAAGTACTTTGGGACCAGTTTTCTGTTGGACTCCGGTTTCAGAGAGAACTGAGACAGAGGTTTTTCTGTCGCTATAATCTCCCCCCCCCCATTCAAATTTATTAAATATGTTCTGTGGTGTGAGGTGACTTATTAAATCCACAGACATTTGAGTGACTTCTTGCAGTACACAATATAAAGACTTTGTTGTAAACAAGTTACATTTCCACCCAGATGTCATGTTGCAGTGAACAAGGGCACGACTTTTATACACACACAGAATGCATACACAGAAACACACACACACACATGCAATGGGAAAACCTGCTAGGATCATGCTTTGTAGCTGACGGGCTTGCTGTAATTTTTAGCATGTAGAGCAGTTTACTCTGGGCTTTCTTGTATATGGATCTGCAAATATGCTGCTGTCTTTTCCCCTTCCCTCCATGAGTGAAGCTTCAGTTAAAAAACAACAACAGTGTAGTATTTTGTACTTAGTGTGCTCCTGGATTTTAGGGGATTCTTTGATTTTTCAATCAATGTAGCAGACTTAGGGGAGGGAGAAAGCTGAAGCCCTTGAACCCCCCCCCCCGGCCGAACCCCTATTTTTGTTTGTGGGTTTGTTTTTTACAACTTAATCCATTACAAGTTTTTAGTAGCTCCCCTCTTGACCCCGTGCATGTATTATAGCAGCTGTTGTCTCTGTGCGTTCTGATCATAGTAATGTATGACTTGTAAATACATTTTTTCTATTTTCTATTTTTTGTATTTTTTTTGCATTGTTTGATTAGTGTGCTGTATTTCCCCCCATTCCCTTACGTTTAAAAAAAAAAGGGATAGAGAAAGAGAGAGAATCCTGTCCTCTGCTGTTGTGATTGGTCAAAGTTTGTGATGACTGCTTTGTACCTGGGAGTCTCTTAAAACGTGGACTTTTCTAAACAAATTGTCCTGGCTATGTTATTTTTAACTGTTTCAAAGGTTCCTAAGATGAACTTATCTTTCCTGTCAAAAATGAAAGTTTCCTTTCTGCCCACTGGTTTAAAAGACCTGCCCCTGTAATGGGGTGTGTGCTAGCTTAGCCCTGATTCTGGGAATTCCTGGCATTAGGTGATGGTTTTAAGACCCTTGTCCTAGACCAGATTAGGGAATCATTTTACTGAATATTTTCTCCCCTTCCCCCCTTTTCTTGCTGCTTCCTCAATTCTTTCTGGGGAGGGCTGTGTCTTCATGTCCCGTGAGAGCTTTCCAGGAGCATCTGGCTTGACTACCTTGAGAAACAGGATACTGGGTGCACTTTTGGCCTGATCCAGCAGGGCTGGTCTTATGCTTTATGAATTAGAAGCTGCCTTGAGGGAGGAAACAGGACCAGAAGATAATAAATAAATATGGAAACCACATATTTTTATTTGTTTATTTACCACATTTATATCTTACCCTTTCTTCTATCGTGGAGCTCAGGGCAGCAAATGTGGGATCCTGAGGTGGTCTTCTCCTTGCTCCACCCATGCATTGACTGAGACCTGCTGAGTTCTTTTCATTTGCCCTCATACCATGCTGAGGGCAAGCAAAATCTTGGAAGAAAATGCTTAAATGAAATGCTTTCACCTCCATCTACCGCTGCCTTTTTTTTACGCGTCAAAGGGAGTAGTATGAGCTGAAAAGTTGGGATTGGTTGGGTCGTTCCTAAATTATTTAGGGAACAGTTGCATACAATTCTTGCATACGACTCCACACGGAATTAACTAAGCCCTGCTTTATACTTGCCAAGAACAGTTCTTGACCATCCTTGTAGACACTAGGATTATTATTATTATTTTAAGATGCATTGTTTCAGGAGACATGCTGAGGAACCTCATTTGAACAGATCACAGTGTAAAGTTCTATTGCAAAGCCACAAATATTTAAAATAATGTTCATGTTGGTTTGTTCAGCCAGCAGAGCAGGAGACTTGGGTTGCAAAAAAGGAGGGCTGTGTTCAAAAGTTTCATTTGTGGGGACTGGCAAGGTCCACTTATATGCAACAATACTGAAGACCCATTCTGTTTGGTCACCTGCAGAGAGGTAATATTTTTATTAAAGGAACAGAACATCACAGTTGTGTATGAAGAGCACCCATTTCCTACATTCTGCTGGGAGTTCTGTATCCTAAATATTCCTTTTAATTTATTCTAACGTGCTTGCTTTGCATAACTTGAGCACCCCTAAACCAAAGTACCTAGACTTTGGAAGTGAGAGTCGTGAGCCAGCTGTTCTCAGATTTGGGTATGTGAAAGACAATACTAGGTTGGAGGTCTGGCAGTGGGATTTAGGGGGCAGGACAAAGGGGCATTGAAGGCCCCCTAAATGAATGTGAATGTTTTATTAATACGGCCAAACAGCCAACATACCCCCTCCAAATGGCGGAACTTTTATTGATGGCTGTCCTAATAATTACAAATTGTTACTTGCAGTTGTGAAGGATATATTTGTAATTTTTAAAATGAAAGCTCTGGTCATTAACTTTTTCAGATAGCATCATATCATATTTCATTCTCTGCTTAGCATCCTAGTTGTCAGTATGAATTAACTGTTCGTTGCTTAAATGTATATACCAAACAATCGGTGCTTCTGTGAGGATGGGCTTTTCAGGTGAATTTAGAATTGGTGCAAGATGCCTGTGTTTTGAGTCAAGTAGCGAAAGCACCAGTGGGGCCCACCCAAAGAGGATAGTAATTTGCTGTGGCCCTCCTGCCCTGTCCCTCCACTGGCTGCATGTGTCAAGCACACTTCAGAGCATGCAGGAAGCAGGTCTGGCCACCTTCGGTAGAAGCAGCCTTCAGTACCTAAGACAAGCCTGCTGCGTCAGGCCAAAGGGGACGCATCTAGCCCAGCATCCTGTTCTCAGTGGCCAACCGGATGTCTGTGGGAAACCTCCGGGCAGGATTCCTGCACAAAAGCACTCTTTACTTCCGGTTTCCAGCAACTGAGCATAGCCGTCATGGCTAGTTGCCATTGATAGCCCTCTCCTCCATGAATTTGTCTAATCTTTCAAAGACATCAAGGTTGGTGGCCTTCATTATAACCCAGATTACATGCAGTGCAAACTGGTGGAAAAGGCTCTCCATGCCGTGTAAATCTTACTTTAAAACTCAGCAATTTCAAATTGGATAATATAGCAGTGGAATCAGACTCTGCCGTGGTGCAGTAATTAATGCCCCACCATCATCCAGGGTGCCTATTAATTTGCTGCCTGTAGTTCTCTAAAAATCCCCCAAAACCAACTGTGTGGAAATTATACGTAATTGAGGCATTGACTCTCAAGGCCCGGTTTACCCAGAATTCTTTTTTTAAAAAAACGTTTTGTAATAACCAGCTCTCTCAGCATATAAGGAGGCGAAACACTGTACGATAGGCTGTGCTGATGGGATAAATAACAGCCCTTAGTTAACACAGGTAGCATTTTCTGCTTTGACTTTCCACTGCAGGAGGAAGGTGTGATTTTATAGTTCATCTTCCACAACCTGCAACATTACGTACCTGCTGTGCATTTATGATCACTTAAAATTCTTGTCTGGTTTAACTGGGTTTAAGCTAGTTCTGTAAGAGACAGATTCATTTATTCCACTACTAGTGATACTCCTGAACAGCTGCAATATCACCCTGTTATGTGCCCTCCTGCTGAGGGGGACAGTGGTCTGCTGTGTCCTCGTGGCTGGTGGAACTGAAGCAGGAGGCTCCCCGATTCACAGCAGTCTTTGGAGCCATTTTGCCACACGAGCTATCATGATGCCAACTTCACCGTAATCCATTTGTTGAGTATCCTGGCTATCTTTGGAAAGCAGGTTTTCCTGTGGAAGTGGCAGCTGTTTAATCCCACTGTTGTGTAATTTGGGATTGGGCCAGGAGGCGTTGGCCAGGGTAGTGCCTGCCGAACCCCATTGTATTGTGTTGACAAGTCTAGGGCTTTACTCAGCAGTCCTGTGCAGTTCCTGAAGCCCTTTGCTTGCTTCACTGGCACCACCTTGGGGAATTAAGGGCACACGGTGCTGTTGAAATGTCTTTTGCTGAAAACCTATTCAACTGCCGCGTTGCCTCCCTTGTGCTCTCCGCAGAACTCTTCCAGAAGGTTGGAGGAACAGACCACATTTAGTGGGTGTTCACATGGAGGGGGGAAACATTTAATTTTGCAACAAGAAATCTTTACGCCGTTAGGTTGACAGTAGTGGCACCAAGTTGGATTCGACCCCTAGTGAGTGCCATGAATTCTACCGTGGCTGCAGCAGCATTGTATTGAATTAGGAGGAGTGGTGAAATGTTCAGTCTGCAGTGGACAAAAAATGGCTTTGGATTTTTTTTGTTGCTTCCTTGAAATTCTTGATTTGATGAGGGTGCTTGTCCATCCTCATCATTTATTAATTAAATTTGTATGCCGCCCTTCATCTGAAGTTTACAGGGTAGTTCACAACACAAGATACCTAATAAAACCAAAGCAAAGCAAAGCAATGCAAAACAATAACACCTCTCCTACAGAAACATTTAAAATCAGCCAAACACCTGGGTGAAGAGAAAGGTTTTGCCTGGTGCCTAATGATATGTAATGAAGGCACCAGGTGAGCCTCCTTGGGGAGAGCATTCCCCAAAAGCAACCATTGCAAAAAAAGGGCCTATTCCCGTGTTTCAACCCTTCAAACCTCCGGGGGGGGGGGGAGAGGAAACAAGAAGGGCCTCAGATGATGATTGCAGAGTCTGGATCAGTTCATATGGGGAAAGGTGGTCTTTGAGGTATTGAGGTCCTGAGCTGTATAAAACTTTATAGGTCAAAACCATAGAATAGCGCAGAATAGAATTAGCTTTATTTGCTGCTGCATCACACCGTTGACTCATGTTAAGCTTGTGGTCTAAGACAGTGTTTCCCAACCTTGTGCCTCCAGATGTTTTTGGACTACAATTCCCATCATTCCTGACCACTGGTCTTGCTAGCTAGGGATGATGGGAGTTGTAGTCCAAAAACATCTGGAGGCACAAGGTTGGGAAACACTGGTCTAAGAACCCCCTAGATCCTTTTCACATGTAATAATGGCAAGCCAGGTGTCCCCCATCTAATATTTGTGCAGCTGGTTATTCCTGCCTAGGTGTAGAGCCTTGACCCCATTTAAATTCATCTTTTTCGTTTGGGTCCAGTTTTCCAATCAGTTAAGGTAATCTTGAATCCCGATTCTGTCATGATTATCTCCCCATGGGCTTGTTGCTTGCAGAGGCTGGTGTTTGAAAGTAAAACCGTGCAGGTGAAGAGCACTGAGAGCTGGCGGTAAACTATTTGGGGGAAGAAATGTCTCCCAAAAGTTTTTGAGGAGCAAAAACTGTCAGAAATCATTTGACGTGCCCCACAAGCATTATATTAGCAAAGCAGTAGCTGTAAATTGCTCAGGACCGCCATACCTCAAAGACTGCCTCTCTTCATATGAACCGATACCAGCCCTGCCCTGCGTTCTTCCTCTGAAGCCCTTGTGTGCCTACGTGAGGTCTGGAGGGTGGCAACATGAGAGTGGGCCTTTTCTGCAGTGGCTCCCCGTTTGTGAAATGCTCTCCCTAAGTTGGTTTGCCTGGCACCTTCATTATATATCTTTAGGTGCCTTGTGAAAATGTTCTTCAACCAGGTCTTTGAATGATTAACATTGTGTTTGGGGTGTGTTTTTTTCTATTTATTTGTGCTTTTACTTGTGTTTTGATGAAGGGTGGTATAAAAAATAAAAATAAATGGACAGGTTGCTTGCTGTGTAGTTCCCAGGAAAGAGGCGAGGGAATTCACTGACCTTCACTTACCACAAACCAAACTGCAGATCTGGCAAGCTTGGTAAAATGCTGAATAAGTTACGCTGGTTGCTAATTGCCCTCTTTAAATTAAGAAAAACTTGTTGGGTTAAGTTTGGTTTGTTTTTTTAATTGAAACTGGGAGCCCAAGTTGCCTTGTGAGCACAATGCACTCTGCCAGAAGCCATATCTTTCATTCATACTTTAGATGAGGCCTTGCAGACTAATGTCCCCAAGTAAACAAGAAAGCATGTTTATGGCCTTTCTAGGTTATTGTGGGGTGTGAGTTTCCCCAAAGGAGTGTTTCTGGTGTGGAGGAAGTAGGACTTGCTTACAGAACAGGGATTGCCTTCTACCCTGGCTTCTTACTGCAAGTGGTGCTGAGAGTATTATGTTTCCACTAAGAACTTGTTCTGCTGCTTCAGACCAAAGGGCCAACAAGTCCAGAACAGTTTCCATTGTAACCAGCAAGATATTTTCGACATATTCATAAAAAAGGTTAAAAAGCTGACTTCTCTCCTCAGTTGTCTAGTTCTAAAATCCTATAGTAAGAGGTATAGAGTGCCGCTGCTGCTTGAAGTTTGTTCTATTTAGTTATCATACTGAATAGCCATGACACCTCATCCTGTATATACAATGTTGTATTGCAATAATTGTTATCCATGGTAGGAAAGGTGGAAATCAACACAGGTGGCTGTGTGTAATTCTAAACATTTATTTTAGAAATTGGGCAAGGAGGTGAAGTTTGGCTGTATTTTTAGAGTATTTTTAGAGTGGAATAAGTGGCCTACATCTTGAATCTCCTTGCCCAACTGAAGAAGAGCCATTAGTTGAGAGAGCATTTGCTATAGCAGTACTCTTAACTGCTCTTTACACCAGGGGTCGGCAACCTAAAGCCCAGGGGGTTGTTTAACTGGCCCATGGACCCCTGCCGCCCGCTCGGTCGGCTCCCGTGCGCTGCGCTAAACCAGTGCAGAGCAGAGTGGAGACTGCCTTCCATGATGCTGGCCGGCTTCCTATTGGCTGCAGGAAGCTCCTGCAGCCAATGGGAAGCTGCGCACGCCTCCTCCATGCCAGAAATAGTGTTTGCGTGGCCCACCGCTGCTTCTGCGGGACCGTGAAGCGGCCCAAGCCACAAAAAGTTTGCCAACCCCTGCTTTACACTGCCTTGATTGACTCATACCGGTAGAATTGTTGAGTCTGAGGATCATCTAGTCCAGCCCCTTGCAATGGAGGAATATGCAACTGTCCCAAATGGGGAATGAACATTATCAGCACTGTGCTCTACCCAACATCCGGTTGTGGAAAGCTTTGCAGAGTCCAAGGTTGGTCTCTTTCTCCCCCTGCAAGCGAGAGCCCACATAGCGGAGACCCCGGCAGAAGGAACGCTGGCAAGATTCCTTATTGTATGTGAGAAAAAGATGCAGAGGCATCTCAGTTTCTTTCCCAGACACTTTAGATCACAGAGAGGATAAGGAGGCTGCCTTTCACCAACCAGCAGGACATTTCCTATCAGTTGCCACTATTAACAAACATGAACATAATCTTCCATATATTGCCTATGGTCCATGGCAATAATTACTATGCTTCCAGATCGTTATTTATTAAATTTGTATACAACCTCTACACCCACAGGTCTCAGTGGGTATTCTTAGTGAATGCCCACTCCTGCACCCTGCTAACATATTCAGGGCAGTATCTCATGCTGGAGAAGAGTTTTAATTTATCCTTTTATCCATACAACAGTTCTGCACTCCTGATCTCCGCTGCAGACAGAGGTAGTTTAAAGAAACATCACACAAATGAATGTCCATTAAACGCAACCTGAGGCTGTAGTGCAAAGTGGGGTGAGGAGAGAGAAATCAAACCCTTGGTAGTGCAATTTATTCATTTTGTGTATGTATATAATTATCTTTATCTAAGGCACCTTAAAGGCAGAGGACACTTGCTGTGTGAGACTCTCCTCTCTGGCTTACTGTTCAACTCTCACAGTGAATGCTGTGGCATGCAGCAAATGGTGGCCCAAGTCTCCTACTCTGCCCAAACTCTGGCAAATGGGGCTCTGTGTTGGCTTGTAACCAGACCCAGGGTCTACCATCTCTAATCGCACGTGCATCTCTGCAAGGAGGTAGGAGGCGCTGAAACAGAGATCTTCTGCCCCTCAGCCTCGATAAGCTTTCAACAGCTGCCCTGCAATGACCAGCCTCTGTATCTCGCTAGTTCCCTCGTAGATCTCTGTAATCCGAGCATCCCGGTAGTGGCGCTCTGCTGGCATCTCTGTCACGTAGCCCATCCCTCCCAGGATCTGGATCGCCTGAAATAATAATTAAAAAAACATTACAAGGGCATCTGCATTGGATGCTGTGGCTGCAGCACGGCAACAGAGATGAAAAATAGGGAGGGGTGCACTTGCATCCAGGAGATGGAAAGCAAGTACGCCACCAGCTCCCCCTACCGCATGCTCTGTTCGTTTGCCACAGTCACTTAAGACACCTACAGGGACTCCTTTGTAGCCACAGTGACAATGGTCCAAGGAGAGAGATTCTGGCTGTGTCTCTTGCTCCATGTAAGCCAGCAGTGTGCCAGCTGTACAGAAGGGGAGAGCTTCTCCCTCTGTGCTCATGGGCACGAAGAGGCACAGCTGACTTCAAGAGAAGGCTTACCTGGTGGGAAATGGAAGTTGCAGCCTCGGAAGCAGACAGCTTCGCCATCGCAGCTTCCTGTTTGGAGAAGGGGAGAGAAAAGTGCTACAGTGCAGGCAAGCCTACCCCCACAGCCCTGAGTGCTGCGTGGTGGTGGTGGTGAGAGTCACTTAACACACCAGCCCAAATAGCACACCAGCTCGCCTTGCAAAAGAGGGTGGGGTGGGGGATTTTCTATAGCCCAGGGAACGTTTTTTTAATTTTTGCCTTTGCACACATTTCTAGGGTGCCTGCAACCTGTCCGTTATCTGTGAAGACAAGCACTATTACCTTTGTGTAGGGCTTTCCGTTGTCCTTCAACATGGCGGCTCTCCATGTCAGCAGGCGGGCGCTCTCGAGGGCCAGTGCCATGTCAGCCAGCTTGAACTACAGACAGAAAACGCCATGGTTGGTAGAATAACTCCAGTGGACCTAGATATTCTGCACCAGCCTTCCCCAAGCCAGGGCTGTCCATATGTTTTGAACTACAGCTTCCGTTTGGGGCTGGGGCTGATGGGAGCTGCAGTTCAAAACATCTAAAGGCAAGGCTGGTCTGCATGCAACACATCAAAATCAACACAGCAAGTACTTAACAGAAGCTCAACCACAATCGAGTTTGTGAATAAAGCAAAGCCTTGTCTCACTAGTTTTGAATGTCTTGTAGGAACATCAAGTGGAAGACTAAGAAATTCATCTCATTTGGAACCATACACTGGGGATAATGGTTCTTTGAATGACCTCCCCCATGTCCTTGTGCCCTATGTTAATTATAGGAGGAAAGGTGTGCCCTCTGGGCTGGTCCTGGTCAGGGAAACCATTTCACTTTTAAGATATTGATGTCCCCAAAGTAATCAAGTTGTGCAACAAGTACATAATGAATTCCAGCTCTGCTGTTTTGACATGTTTCTCTAAAAAAAGGTGGCAAACCTGCAGCCCATCAGCTGCTGCTGAACTACAACTCCCATGCTGCTCAGGAGCTAATAATAATAATAATAATAATAATATTTCTGTATCAGCCTTCATCCAAAGATTACAGGGAGGATTACAATGTAAAAACACAAAAATACATAACATAGTAAGAAACGAAAACAAATATACCCCCCACAGTTTAAAATGCCAAAGATTGTTTAATTAGCCAAAGGCCTGGGAGAAGAGAAATGTTTTTGCTCACCACCTAAATATATGTAACGAAGGCACCAGGCAAGCCTTCCTGCTCTAGTTCAGCAAAAACAGTGGAGCTGCAGGTTAGCCTCCCTGATATATATATTTAAAGTATTGATGAGTCCTGGAACTACAAAGAGAATAGTTCCTGTAAGAGAGAGCTCTATCTATGTACCTGAATGGCCTGCAGCTTAGTAATGGGGGAGCCAAAAGCCACCCTCTTCTCAGAGTAATCCACAGCACAATCGAGAGCTGCCTGGGCTATTCCTAATGCCTGAGATGCAATTCCAATCCTCCCAGAGTCCAGTGTTTGCTGAAAGGAAGGTGGAAAGACAAAAAATGAGTTTGTGCACTACAACCATTGAGCCGACTTTAACTGAAGACAATCTTAAGACTGTGGAATGACTGGGCACACTTTGCAAAGCCCAGCATCCAGTAAATACAGGCAGCTGTTAGTGAAGCATGGAGTGAGGCAGTTTTGCTACTACCTCCAGATGAGCCACAATGAAGAGATGCACACAGTACAAACTTATATTGTCTTACACTAATTTAAAACTATCCTGGCTTTGCCAGAAGATTCCTGGCGACTGCAGTTTGGCAAAGATGTTTAGAAAAGTCCAGTTCTCACAATCCCTGGGGTGGAAGCAGTATTATACCAGTGTAAGTAGATTATGGCTTTAGGCTTTGCTGTCTCAGAATGATCCAACTGCCCTTATCTCCTATCTATGACAAGAGACTAATCTCAAGGCCTCCCTTTCTTTCCTTCCATTGCTATTATTTATGATATGAACCACTTTGCGAAGCAAGAACTGTCTTAAATGGGTTAAAAAAACCACAGCGCAGCTCTTGGGTTCCCCCAGAACTACAAACCTTTTGGGAAGGGGTACATACCGGTACTGGAGGACCTTTCCCATCACCTCCCACTGCTTTAATCTCTGCCTGTAGAAAGCCCCAAGCTCAGTCCCTTGGCAGCATGGCCAGGTAGAGCCAAGGAAGGGGGGGGGAAATCCCTAAATCCCCTGGAGAGCTGTTGCCAATCACTGCCAACAATACTGAGCTGGATGGACCAATGGTCTCAATGAAAGGATGCTTAATAAGGACACAAGGTGCCTTTGCTGGATTAGGCCAATGGCGCATCTGATCTAGCATCTTCTTCTCACAGTGGCCAACTGGATGCCCCAATGGAAAGTCCTCAAGTAAAGGTAAAGGACCCCTGGACGGTTAAGTCCAGTCAAAGGCAATTATGGGGTTGTGGCGCTCATCTCGCTTTCAGGCCAAGGGAGCCGGTGTTTGTCCACAGACAGCTTTCCGGGTCATGTGGCCAGCAGGACTAAACCGCTTCTGGTGCAATGGGACACCGTGACAGAAGCCAGAGCGCACAGAAATGCTGTTTACCTTTCCGCCACCTATTTATCTACTTGCACTGGCATGCTTTCGAATGCTAGGTTGGCAGAAGCTCGGACAGAGCAACGGGAGCTCACCCCGTCACGGGGATTCGAACCGCCGGCCCTCTGATCGACAAGCCCAAGAGGCTCAGTGGTTTAGACCACAGCGCCACCCATGCCCCATGCCCAAGCACAAAAGCCCTCTTCCGTCCTGTGGTTTCCAGCAGCTGGTATTCAAAAGCATTGTTGTCTCCAGCTGTGGAGGTAAAACACAGCTAACATGACTATTGGCTATTAGCCAACCTCTTTTAAAGTCATCCACATTACTCTTGTGGGAGTGAGTTCCAGAGTTTAATTCTCTAAGTGGAGTTTTATACAAAATTGTATAAAACATTTGTTAAAAATAGCAATAAAAAACACCAGGCGTAATAATTTTTTTTAGCAAAAACAGAAAATCAGATTTAAAAAACCACAGATGTATCTCATAGACATAGGCTAGTTCCTACACACACTTGGGCAATGACCAGGCAAGCAAGAGGCATTTATTAAGAGTTCACGGACAGGCAGTGAGAGGGGTGCATTGTCTGAAGAGGGGCCTGTGGGCCAGACAGAGAAGGCCTGAAGGACACAAATCCTCTCCACCACACACTTTAAAGGAAAACCCCTACATAGTGATCAGCCGAATTCCTGAAAGGCTGAAAACAGGGCATGGAGGGGAAGAGGGCGCAAAGGCCAGAACCGCCACCCTTTGTGCTTCCAGTGCAGGCAGACAGTGCTGTTTAACCCCATTCCCTCCCCTCTTCCTCACCGTTAAAAGAGTTTACTCACCATAGCAATCTTGAAGCCCATCCCCTGCTCCCCCAGGAGGTTGGCCTTGGGGATACGGCAGTCCTCAAAGATCAGGTTGGCAGTGGAGGAGGCTCGTATCCCCAGCTTGTCTTCTTTCTTTCCTAGGGACAGGCCAGGGGTTGGCATGGGGACGAGGAAGGCACTGATGCCCTGCACGACAAGACAGAACAATTTTCGCGGTTGCCCACGCAGAAGGAGGTCTGCTGGCATGACCGGTGGTCCACCAGTGGCTTGACTAGTCTCTCCTGCCTGCCTGAGCTGGGATCCCTGGCAGGCTATTTATGTATTGTATTGCATTGCATTGCAATCCCACTTTTTCCTCCAAAGAGCTCAAGGTAGCTCTGAATCCCCACAATAACCATGCGAGATTATCAAGGTTGAGAGGCAGTGACTGGTTACCCAGTGAGCTTCATGGCCATGTGGGGATTTTGATCCTAGTCTCCCATATCCTAGTCCTATCACTCTAACCACTATACCACCTGGCTGGCTATAAACCAACCATCCCCAACCTGGCGCCCTACAGGTATTGTGGACTACAATTCCCATTAGCTTCAGCCAGCACGGGAGCCATACTCTTATGGAAGTTGTAAGTCCAATGCATCTAGACCAGCGATGACAACCAATCGACAGGTTGACCGCAATCGACAGGTGATTGCAGGATCCTTATCGATTGCTGGATTAAAAGCAATGTACAATGAATATTTCCACCTCCTGCCCCCCCCTCACTCTGTCTCCAAAAGGCAGATCTTTTATACTGGCGCCCCCCTCTCCACAAAAAGCTCAACAACTTTGGCCTTTCCCCCCTTCTACCCCCGCACACTCCTCCTCCCTCCAATGACAATGGGTAGATCACTGCCAGTTTTTCTATACTGGGAGTAGATCACAGTCTTTTGGGAGTTGGATGTGCCTGATCTATCTATCCCATTTCTACTTCTGCTGGGCAGAGCAGGGAATAAATGCTAGCAGCACAGTCAAAAGTTTCTAGCTCCCTCTTACACAGGGGTCCCCAGACTACGGCCCCCGGGCCGGATGCGGCCCAGTTGGCCTCCCAATCCGGCCCGCGACGCCCCCCGCCGCCCGCTGCGCGGCGGCGCACTTCCAAATCTGAAAAAAATTGCCGAAAATCGTTTCTGCGCATGCGTATGGGCCTCTCCCGACCCAGAAGAGGTCATTTCCGGTGCACTTCCGGGTCGGGGGAGGTGCACTTCCGGGTCGGGGGAGGCCCATACGCATGCGCACAAACAATTTCCGGCGATTTTTCCGGCCTGGAAGCGCGCCACTGCGCCAGTAAATGGGTGTGCGCATGCGCACTGGCGCACACTCCCCCGCCCTCCGGCTTACCCGAAGACCCCTGCTCTTACATCACTGGGAAAGGCTGCATTTAAAAACAAACCAATACACCCATGGGACAGAGCCCCTTTGTGTGGGGACCTGGCTCGGCCCCAGCTTTCCTTGTTGTGAAGGCTGACCCCCAAGGGCTGCCCTCACCTTATGCTTCAGAGACTTGTCTGTGGTGGCAAGGACCACCGTCGCAGAGGCGTCCCAGGCGTTGGTGATCCAGGCTTTGGTGCCGTTCAGGACCCACTCGTCCCCAACCAGCCGTGCGACTGTTGAAGCAGCTCCGGCGTCGCTGCCATTGCCTTAGCAAGAGAAAACCAAAAGGGTTTCTGGCCCAAAGACCTGGTGCTGCTCCCTCTCCGAGAGGGGACTGTGAAAACTCAATTCTTGACTCAGCAGAGGAGTCCCATCTCCTCGTGAACCCCCATCCTCCAGCTGTATTTCAATTGCAGAATAAGCCTTTTTAACATGCCCACCCCTCTCCGCCAGACCAGACTTTCTAGCTGCTGTTGGTAAGAATAAGCAACCATCCCAAGCTAGAGAAACCACCAGGTTTTTTGTGGTTTTTGTGTGTGTGTGTGTCCCTCCATCCTTGACCATTGGCTATGCTGGTTGAGAGTGATGGGAGTCACTAGTTCAACCACCTCTGGGGACCCATGGCTAGCACGACTAAATGTCGTAACACAAGTTCCTTAATGCTCCACATGCCTAGGGAATGGATAACAACTTGCGGGGAACAAAATGAATGCAAAATATGCTCATTTGTGGTTCCCATATTAGTTGCACACTAAGCGTTATCTCCTCTAGGTTATTCCAGTTACAATAATTTTGTAAGATTCTCCTATCAATGTTCTTTTAGATAAACTCTGTACACTTCCCACTCTCTATTAATTTTTTCATCGGTAACCTCTCGGAACCTTGCTGATAATCTGGCTAGCTTTGCATATTATTTTGCCAGTCTGATTTGGATGGGATAGTGTCTCCTTTCCATACAAGCACTAACTATGGAATGAATGTTTTTTTTACATGATCTTTTTTTCTGTTGATTACATATGTTACATAGTTTTTTTTAAATCAATAAAGCATTTTAAAAAAGCAAAATATGCTCATTTGTGTAATGTATGCAGGACACAGATTCTAGATTAAGAGCATCAGAGTAGCTCTGCAGATGGGTAAGGCCGTCTAGTCCAGCATTCTGTTCTCACTGTGGCCAACCAGATGTCCAAATGGGAAGCCCACATGCAGGGCATAAGGGCAGCAGAACTCTCCCCACTTGATTCCCGACAGCTGGTATCAGAGGGGTCCATTGCCTCTGACAGTGGAGGCAGAATATAGGCAGTAGCTGCTGATAGCCTCCTCCTCCATGAATTTGTCTCACCCTTTTAAATCCATCCAAGATGGTGGCCATCACTCCCTCTTAAGGTAAGCTGTCTGAGTACAGAGTAATTTCTTTTTAAGGACCCCAAGGTATTACCTGTGTGCCTAACTTACCTGGTTCACTTAGGGCAAAGCACCCTATTTTGACCCCATTGGTGAAAGGTGCAATCCACTTCTGTTTCTGCTCTTCAGACCCAAACTTCAAAATTGGTCCTAAATAGAGGGACTAAATGGGGAGGAGAGGTAAGACAAGTTATACTGATTTACACACTGCCCTGACCAGAATGCCAAGCAACCAGCTCCACCCCTCAGAAGAATTATTCAGCGGGGAGGGGCAAGGGAGAGATGACACGCTGGAGGAGGATGCATTGAACAGATCCTGGAGGCCTTAATATTATTACAATTAAAAAACTTTTTATTAAGTGGCACAACAAGCATAACAAAGCTTAGCAGAAGGAAAAAAGAATACTACAGAAATCTAGACCACAAACAACTGAATGAAACTAGAAAAACAAAGAGAGAGGTTTCTACATACAAACTGTGGAAAACGTTCTAATAAATGCAGAGGTACAGTATTTTAATTGATAAAGAAAACAAACCTTTAACAAATTCATATACTGGAGTACACACTCTAGGGGATTTCCTTTCATTTCCTAAAATATTAGTCAAACCAATAAGACTCAACCAGCCTTTTGCAAATGTGCCTCTGCATTTTATTTTTCTAACTATTCTTAGTCTACGTGTATGTTTCTCGACTAGAGCTACCTGCCGAACCCTTGCATTTCGTGCTGTTAAATTAGCTCCTTTCAGATTCTCATAAAAAGTGGTGACAGTCATACATGCAGGATCCAAAAAGTATCCCATGAGGAGGGGGTTTAATATCTCAAGTGCATATTAACATCTGCAAATAAATTTAGTAGAGCAAGTCGGCAGGTTCTTCCTAACAGACTGCCACGTAAGTCTGTCCATTTCGTTGAATACTTGAAACACTGATTACCCTGACACATGTCTGTTAGATGTGTTTATAGCTATCCCTTTCACTACATTGCTCTCAACAAGTTGCTGAAACATTCCTATAAAGATATGATAACTTTACTGGGGTAAGGTGCCACTTTTGCATGAACTTCAACCATTCCAACTGTGCTGGCTGGTCAGTGTAGGAACAACTGTTTAGAAATTTGTGCCTGAATTTTGATGGTTTTCCTCTTCCCTCCCTGTCCATTTTGCCTTGTGTGCCACGTTTTTTTAGACTGTAAGCCCGCCAGGCCAGAGATTGCCTTGTTTTGATTCTATCTAAGCCACTCATGAGAAGCCACCTCATGAGAAGAGAAGACCCCCCTGGAAAAGACCCTGATGTTGGCAAAGATGGAGGGCACATGGAGAAGGGGACGACAGAGGATGAGATGGTTGGACAGTGTTCTCGAAGCTACGAACATGAGTTTGACCAAACTGCGGGAGGCAGTGGAAGACAGGAGTGCCTGGCGTGCTCTGGTCCATGGGGTCACGAAGAGTCGGACACGACTAAACAACAACAAGCCTTAGATACAATGAATGAATGCTAATCAAGGTTAACATCTGTGGGAATCTCTTACATTATTGACACTCATGATCACTCCAGTAGATGCACAGCCTCGGCTGATTTCCTCGACGGCGATGGAATAGGCCAGGTAATCAAGACCAGCTCCTCCATACTTCTCAGGTACGTCCATTGCAAAAAGTCCAAGGCTACCCATTTTCTTGACCTGTAGGTGTGGAAGGTGGGGATGAAATGATGATGTAAAGCTGATTAGGGGAGAAGACAGTGCCAGTGGCAGAAACAACCCAGCTGAAAGCCGAATTAAAGCAATTCCACACTTGCAATTACGCTTGCCCTTGTCAGTCATCCAGCAGCAGCCATAACTTCCTCCCTCCGTTGCAGAACCATAGCAATTACTTAATTACAGACAGCACATACTGCCAGGAGAAAGTGTACCACATGTCGTGCAATTCATTCTTTTATTTACATTAAACTGCTCTTTGGAAGAACGTTTGTGCAAGGCAGCCTTACCAATAAAATCTAAGGAGTGTGAAGCCAGTGCAATACAAAACAAGGTAATTTGTGAGCTGGCATCAAGAATGGGCATGGCTGCTGTTTCTGAGGACAGAAAAACTGTGGTTATGTGAGAGAAAGCACAATTCAGTTTTGTGAATCCCGGCTTTCATTTTATTTTTTACTCATTTCATAAAATTTACAAACCACTTGGTTGCAGGAAAAAAATCTCAAAGTGGTTTCAATGTGTGTGTGGAGGGGGGAGGTGTTTGTTTTTAAATAAAACAAGTTCCTAGCCCTCATGGTAGAGAAAACATGCTTGAAAGCATATGACCAAGCTAGCATCTTAGAAGCCAGGAGGGTAGTAGAATAAGAAGGCAAGAGGAATGGGTTCAGTGCAACAGAGTGCTCATGTGGTCAGGTCCTGCTTGTAGCATTTAGTTGGTCATTATGAAAACAGGCAGGATACTACATGAGCCCCTTTTGGCCTGATCCAACAGCCAGGCTTTTCTTACGTTCTTAGAATAAAAGAGGCAAATTTGGGCATAACAAGGTAAACAGCCTGCATTATACAGGTTGCAGAATCCAGCTTTTCTGGATGCAGAATTCTGGTTCTAATTTTAAGCAAACAGAGTACAGTCAAACCTTGGATTCCAAACACCTCTGTTTTGGAACGTTTCGGCTCCCGAACGCCGAAAACACGGCAATAAATGCTCCGAATGTTTTTCGGAAGCTGAATGCCCGACGCGGCTTCCGCTTGAGTGCAGGAAGCTCCTGCAACCAATCAGAAGCTGTGTCTTGGTTGTTGAACATTGCGGAAGCAGAACGGGTTTCCAGAATGGATTACGTTTAACAACCGAGGTTTGACTGTAATCAAGTGGACATGAGCCAAAGGATTAAGAGTTTGTGCCTGACTTGGGCATTGCCGAGACCAAGCTAAACATCCCGATGGTCAAGGAGACCAGGGCATTAGGTCTCAGCCTCAACATGGATGCTCTTCTCAGGGACAAACTTGCTGGATTGTGACAGGTCTTTAGGGTCATTCAGAATATCAGTCAGGGGGGCTTGTGTTACCTGGAGATGAGTCACATACACACCTGCTCTGCAGGGAAGCGATGCTCCTTGTCCAGCTGAGCAGCAATGGGGGCCAGCTCCTTTTCAGCAAAGTCCTGGCATGTTTGGCGAAGCATCTGGTGAGTTTCCGGCAATTCTACCGTCTGGTATACCGTGTGCAGCCTTCTCAGACATTGAAAAGTCCGAGCTGCAAATGGAAAAGCATGAAGAGCCCTTTCAGTCCAGAAGACCTAGAGCTGTGCTGCTAAACAGGACACCCTGTTGGGGGGCGGGCCGTAGTTTGGTGGTAGAGCATCTGCTTTGCATGCATGCAGAAGGTCCAAGGTTTTGCGTTGGGCTGGGAGAGAGACCTTGCATGAAACCCTGGAGAGCCGCTGCCAGTCAGGATAAACAATACTGAGCTCGATAGACCAATGGTATAAGGCAGGGGTCAGCAAAGTTTTTGTGGCTTGGGCCGGTTCACAGACCTGCAGATGCCACAGTGGACCTCAGTGCGCACGCGTGTGTGCGTGCATGCATGCATGCACAAACACTATTTCCAGCACTCCTTCCGGTGCAGAGGAGGCGTGCGCAGCTTCCCATTGGCTGCAGGAGCTTCCTGCAGCCAATGGGAAGCCGGCCAGCATCACGGAAGGCGGTCCCCGCTCTGCTCTGCACCAGTTTAGCCAACCGAGCGCACGGCAGGGGTCCATGGGCTGGTTAAACGACCCCCATGGGTCACTTGTGGCCCATGGGCCTTAGGTTGCCGACCCCTGGTATAAGGCAACCTCCTGCAATCCTACTTGGGAATGGCTGAAGCTCTACAAGCTTGGCATGCAGAAGGTCCCTTACAGAATCACTAGGTAATATAATAATAATAATTTTATTGTTTATACCCCGCCTATCTGGCTGGGAATGTCCGAAAGCCTGGAGAGCTGTTGCCAGTCAGTTTACACAATACTGTACTGAGCGCCATGTACCAATTCTGACACTGTCTATGTTCTGCTCTCTGCAAAGGGTCAAAAAGGGAAAAAAGAGGCATCTCTAGCCATGTTTAGCAAAAGGGTCTGCAAGGTTTCTTGCGGCCCCAGCTGCTGAGTGAGCAGAAGAATTAGGCTAAGCTAGGCTGAAGATCTGCCCCTGTCCCTTTCCACTGGGGAGGTCAGGGTTAAAGTCCTTAGTGCACAAAACAGAGGGGAGGGGGGAGAAAGGCAAAAAAACCACTTGACCACTGTGACACAAGCTCCTAAAACTCAAGCACCCAGAAGCTGCTTTGAACCTGAACACCCAGCACCCCACCTCAGGGTCGTTTCATTTTACAGCACCCAATGCAGAGGAGACAAGTAGTAGCGTCCAACTTTACAGCAGGGGCAAAAGTTTATCTGCCTATAAAAGACACCCGGCTTGTAAAGAACAGAAGAGGAATTGCAGGGAGATGAATTGCAATCCGAGAAGAGGGAGCAATCAAACCGACAGACGCCCACGGGATCCTGGCCAACTGAGCGGAAAGGTGAAAGGAGCCATACCCCTCCCTCTGCAGCCCCCTTGCTAGAGGTGAGAAAGCAAGCAGGGCCTCAAGGCCTCCATTTTCCTGGCTGGCCCTGCCAAGTCCGCCGTATGGTGTGCTTGCTTATTAACACCCTACATTAGAAACATGCCTTCCGCACATCGAACAACACTTACCACCCCCTTGCACACAGAGGGTCCCAAATTAAATCCCCGGCAGGGAGGGCTGGGAGAGGCTGAAATCCTGCCTGAAATCCTGGCTGCTGATAGTGTTGACAAGACTGTCCTGAGCTAAACTCAAACATGCATTTGGGGACTCCTAATTTATTAAACTACATACTGTTTTTGTATGGTGGCAGTGTTGGGGTTGCAAACCCCACTTGACTAAGGTTGTGAGCTGGTACTCACAACCTGGTAGTCTCGCTCAGTTGAAGACCAATGGCTTTTAGGGGTGCTGGCCCCAAGCCATTTATGGCCACTGAGGTTTTAAAGGCAGCATCTTGGGCTAAGTCTGGAAATGCACACACAGGTGGGGCTGGTGGCGCAACACTGGCGTTTGGGCAAGCATTTGCTCAGCTACAGTTTGCACCAGGAAAGGTTTCCAAACAGTCTTCAAAGGCAGGCCCATGGAGGGTGCATTATAGTGATCTATATTTTTATACATATACAGAGAGTGAGTGGGCCCCTGAGCCCAGGTGCAGCTTCTGGATACTTGCAATCTGGGCATGAAGGTGGCTGTGGTTTGCATCCGGTATTATTTCGAGATAGGCTGCCCCTGTCCATGGAGGGTCCTCTGAGCTATCCTACAGTGGCATGTGAAGGGTCCCAGGGTGTGTGGAAGAAGCCCCCAGAAAGGGAGCCGCTCCTTAGATTCCCTACCCCCACTCCCAACTGCTGCTGCCCCTCACGAAGTAAAGGAACCTTCCCCAGTATTTTGCTCCCGCTCATCTAACACCCCGCCCCCGTTTCCATCCCTTCTTGGTACGTCCCAGTCCCCCTCCGTAACGGCTGTGCGGCTCTCGGCGTGTACCAAGGGGAGCGCTCAAAAGTTACGGGGGGAGACAATTAAACTTGGTCACCCCTGCTTACCTCCAATGCCGCCTCTGCGCCGTGCGAGGAAAGCCGTCACCGCCGCCATGCCGGGCCCTGCCTTGCTGCCCTTCCTGCCTGCCTCATTAGGCTCCGCCTCCTTATTTGCATTAATGAGCTCCCCGCCCCGCCCCCAATTTCTTTCTCTCTCTTTTTAACCATTGGAAGATTTTCCATTTTGGGGGTATTTTGTTGTTTTTGTTTTAACTTTTCAGCACTTTGCACCCGGTCGGTTAATTTATTTTTTCTCAATGGGAAAAAAAATGCCTACCTATTGCATTTTTAAATGTTTTAAAAGCTAACCCCCACCCCCGCCTAGAACGGGATGAGAAAGAAACTCAAGGGTCTGGGCCTGTCACGCTGGTTTTAATCATGTTTAATAACCCATGAAGTAGATGCAAGTTTTAATGTTTTTTAGTCTATTGTTGTTTTTACCTCTTCAAAAGTCTTTAAATTATTGATAATTTTTCTTACAGGTAATTCTTTTTTGACAGCCACTTTTGAGTTGTTTTCACTATCAAGCGGTGTATAACTTTTATGAAATAATGAGATGCGTTTTATTTGGGGTTATTTCAAATGTTACAATTTATAGGACCCCACACCAAGGAGGATTTTATTCTTGGAAAGCGCTAACAGATGTTTATTTTAAAAATTAAAGTTTTAAAATTGATTGCAAGGAAGCAAGATACTAACAAACCCAAGCACGTATGCGCAAGGTTCACCTGGTGCGAAAAGGTATGCATCAATTGTGCCAGGCAAGCGTCTCTGGGGAGAGCATTCCAGAGACGGGGGAATATGAATCTTGACATTCCAGAGCACATCATGAAGATCACACAATCTGTGATAAATCTCTCTTATTGACAGATGCAGGGGATAAACAAGTGATGGCTTCTCCTGTGGTGCAATGCACCTGGCAATTAACCAGAAGGTTGGTGGTTTGAGCCCACCCAGGGCTCAATTGCAGGGGGTTTAACTAGAAGACCCTCGGGGTCCCTTCTAACTCTATGATTCTATTGCTACATGCTCTACTTGGTCACTTCCCAGAGCCAACTGGCTGGTCTTGTGTCAAGAAAAGCCCCCTGGGCCAGGTGGAGCTTCAACCAATGCAGTTTTTATGTCCTCTTAAAAGGTATTCCCATGAAATCATGCAAACTCATGTTGTTGGAGCAGTGACAAAGCCATGTTATGTCTGGATGCTGGAACCAAGAGGGCCTCTGAAATGCTGCTCCTATTCTAGAACAGAAACAGCCCTCACCATAACCTCAACCAGGAATTAAAGGACACTGATGAGCCCCTATCTCCTGCCTAGCCTCTTTTCAACAGCTAGCACCTATTCTAAGGTGGTCTGGACATTTTTATTACCCACTTGCATTTTCAGGGTTCACAGATTTCCAGGTTCACAATACGCAAGACCTGCCTGATTGCCACCCACCCAGCTCCCAGCACTAAGGTCACGCAACAAATAAGGCAACAGCAGCTGTGTGTTGTTAGTTTTGCTTTTTTGTTTTTAATTACTATTGCTTTCGACAAAGTAACATTTTATACAAACGAGTCAGCTAGTATACTGTAGGTTTAGGAGACACACAAGATGACAACAGCATGACGACGGTTCAATGTGGTGATCATAATGGTCACACAGACTTCTTGGGACACTCCTGTCATCCTCTATGGAAAAATACATTGACAGAAAAATATAACGTCCGTGATCTCTTTTCTGGAATTCACAACTTTAAAAGGAACAACCTGCCACTCTCCAAACGGTCACAGATGCACGCAGACAGACCAAAAACGGGTATATTATTGTCAGGCAAAGACCACAATGGAATAGAAAACCCCATTTTAAAAACAAATCTTGCAGGGGAAATCTTTCCAATGGCCAATTCAGAGACAAACTGGAGAAAGCTGCATTTTGTCACAGCCCTGCAAATGTTCTCCCTCTTCCTGCAGGTAAACTGATCGCAGGATACCAGAAAACAGTTTTCTTTTTCCAGCCATCCCAGGAAAATCTCTGAAAAATCAGTGGGACTGAGAAATAAACTATCCCCTTGCCTGGGTCTGATGGCCTTATAACCCGCCCCGCCCCATTAATAAAATAAAAAAAAATACACAGGAGGTCCAAACATGTTTGCTGGTGCTTCACCAAATGGGAAATGTAACAGAGCGGCCCCGTTATGACCAGGTCTCTCCATTAGTTGGGGTGGGGCAAGCAGACAAGCAATGCGAGGACTTCAGTGCCTGCACAGCCACCGAGTATAAGATGGAAGCAGCCGCTGTCAACACCATTGGAGGGCAACAGTGAACCTTACAGATTGATGCTTTTAAGGCAGATACTTCATGGCAAACCTGTCATTAGTATCAATCTGCATACAATGCAGAAGTCAATGTTATTTCCAGTTCTCTTCCTCATTGACACTTCTTGCTTTCAAGGGTCCTGTGTGGTTTATTCAACAGGGAAGGGCTCAGTTTCATTAACATTTCTCCAGAGGGACGAGGACATGCAAAGAGGAAGACAAGGGCTTGAAATCAAGCCAGGGAGATGGCCTGCCAAACATAGCAGGGGCCACGAGAAAGCCCCCACCCCCCAGGTTATGGCTGGGGAGGAAGAATGAATCGTCGACGCTTTCCCATGGCAAGTAACCGCTTGGGGGAGATGGCCCATCTATTCCAGTTATAAATTTAGGTGCCCCCGTCTTTGGATAAATGCTGTTCTTGTATATCTAGCCCCCCACACCCTGCACTAACACTATGGTCAACATGGCAGAAGCAGAGCCTTCCCCTCCTCTTCCATATGCAACCCACAGATGCAGTGTTAGCATGACAGGAAGATGGCTCAGGGGGTGGGGGAGGGAGAGGCAGGCTTCCACACAGGAATGGAGTATGTGATCCCAAGGAGCAGCATCCAAATGAGTGACAGATAAAAGTGCTGGCTGGACGAGGGCAGGCTCATCTTCCATCTGGTGGGGTAATTAAAAGAGCCCTTCTCTCTCTTGGCGCAAAGTGTTCCAGAGAGCACAAAGCCACACATTTGGCCACGTCCTCTGGGGCATCAGGATACCTGCCTCTCACTGCCCCTCGCTTCCTTCCCCATTTCACGTATTTGGTCCTGCAAGGCAGAAGCAGCAACAGGCAGAATTAAACCAGCAAGCACCTTGCCCCATTTCTGCTTTAGTGATTCTTCTTGAAGAGATGGGAGCTTTCAAAGGACACACAGAGCACCAACACTCGGAAGGTTTGGGGGCGGCAGAGAGTTTCAGTTTTTTGAGAAAGAAGAAGTGAGAAGGAGGAGGAGAGAAGAATCTGGAGCCCAGAGAAGGGGGCCAGCAGCTGGGAGTTTATTGCAAAGTACGGTACCTGCTCTTGGCTCAGATTGCTACCCATCCTTCCCAACTGCTCCTGGGATAAATTCGTAAGAAAGCAAAGGCGGGACGTCCTCGGAAGGAGCCTGAGCAACAGTAAGAATGATGTTTAAAAGGCACCTGGTGTTTTTAATCACATTGACTCTGGAACCCCATATCATCACCACCACCACCTCCTCCTGTGGAATGAGGAAGTGTTTCCCTCAACTGTTCCTCTGGGAATGTGGCCTTGGACATGGGGAGAAAAGGCACCTTTCTGTGGAAAGCATCAAGCAGACTGCAGCAGAACTGGCTACCATCATCAATCAGTAGAGACAACTGGGCCGCACAGTGCAGGAGCTGGAACATCACAAGTTAGGAAGAAAACAAGAACAAAAATACAGAGGGTTCCCCCCCCTTTTAACCCACAAACTTGGCTACACAGGGACAAAAAGCTCTGCCCTTTTCAGCTTTATTACATCCCCAAAATTTTGGGAGTGGTTAAGAACATCCTACCTTACAGCTAAAGAGTCCAAGCCATTTTCCTCTTGCATTTTGCCTCCCACAAACGCTCTAATCTGTAACTATCCCCCTCCCCTCTCTAAAATGGGATGTGTGTGTGCCTCCACCCCCTCCAAAAAGGCCTAGTCTCAAGAGCCTGGAAGGCTTTCTCCTGTGCAGGCTGAATTAGCATCTGACACAGAACCGGCCCCTGACTGCAAAGCCTTTGAACACCAGCTTAACTTTGAAGAGAGAGAAAGGCCCGGGAGTGGAGTCCGACAGCAACAAAAATACTGCTTTGTAGTTGCCGACAGCTGCCTCAGGGCAAGATTCCTGCTTCACTGGCTGATACACACCCTTCTCCCCAGGCCCTCATCCAGTACTCCCTCCTCAGATGTGCCTAACCAACAGGCATAGCGGCATCTCAGCAGCAAAAGCTGGCTGGTTTCCTACACATTTAAATGGAGCCAGTAAAAGCTCAGACCTACAGGTTTCAAGAGGGGAAAGTCCCTTATTTTCACAGCCAAGCTGATTCGGCTACATCTCATTGCACTGGGGAGCCTATGGAGCCCACTTCAATGGCAGCACAAACCAAGGCAGGCAATACAAGCTGGTTAACACCACCATTTCTTACACTAATACTCCACCAGGCAATTTCTGGCTCCTGGTAACTTTTGCCCACCTTCTTTTGCACTCCTTTCAAGGAAAAGAGCAAAACAGAGATGCAGAACGGAACGTAGGCTGAAGGCAGGATAGAGGGCTGCGTGGAGTGTTCAGGCTGAAACATTCATCTCAGTCTCCCTCCCCCTAAGCTGGTTGGCAGAAAAGGCCTCAAAAGACCTCACAAAGACTCACAGGCCTTTTCTCTTTTTTTGCAAACTGGTACCCAACAGAGTTTAAGAAACATTCAGGACCACAGAACGAAGCCACAATCTAGAGCATCCCTTAAAAAACAACACCTCTCCTTGTTGTTTTGTTTTTAGGTTGGTTGTGAGTGGTAGGCCCTCGCAGCCCATCATACAGGCTGGGTCACCGATTCTGCCAAAGGGAATCACCAGCCCTGCCACACTCCTCCAAAGGGGGGGGAACCTGCTATCTACGTTTCATGGGCTACTTGGAAGAGGCAACAGCTTTGTGTCCCCATGCCCACCGGAAAGGGGAAGAACATACAAGAAATACAGGCTAAGTGCGCCAAACTACAAGAACTGCTACATCAGTTTAACATTTAACAGACAGTCCGGCCTGTAACCTGACCCAGGTGTCACAGGGGACCGAGCAGAGGACCAGAAAGGAACAAGGCTGGAAAGGGTTGGGGTTTGCCAGGGGAGCCTCCTTTACTGTCACCAGTTGCCACCTCAGCCCCTTTAACATCACATCTTGAGCCTCACAGAGCTTTCCGCAAAAGGCCTCGGAGTCCAGGGCAGCTTCCCTGCTCTCCTCCAATGTGACCAGGATGGCTGGCGGTAGTGCAAAGTCCAATGGAGGGGGGGAGGGGGGGTGCAGCAGCGGGGGCTATTGCCCTCCATTGTAGGCATAGTCAGCCTTATTGTGCATAATCAGCTTGTTGTCCACAAAGTAGAAGCTGTCCGAGCGGGTCTCGTAGGGGTTCTCGACCATCAGACGGACTGCGTAGGGCAAAAGAGAGGGAGGGCGAGAAAGAGGAAGAGACACAGAGACAGGTCAGTTAGCCTCAACCATAGAACATAGCATGTAAGGAGATCCCTATATGTAACAACTCCCCCGTTAACCACTTATTAAAAAATTGAGACATGCTACATGAGATTGCTTATTTTACCTGCAAGAGCAATTGAACCATGTAAGCGCAGCCAGTGAATGGATAGCAAATATTTATTTATTGACTATATATCCTGCACCCACCTCTAAGGAGGCCAGGGTGGCAAACACATCAATAAGAATCCAATTAAAATTTCCAAAAAGAGAGAGTTTTAAATAGCTCAGCTGGTTAGAGCATGGTGCTGATAATGCCAAGGTTGCAGGTCTGATCCTTGTATGGGGCAGCTGCATATTCCTGTATTGCAGGGGGTTGGACTAGATGTTCCTCAGGGTCCCTTCCAACACAACAATTCTAGGTTGCTATGACCTTCTAAAACATTTTTTTAACACCCAGAGCTTGTACCGGAACAGAGAAGTCAACCAATTCAGTGCTTCTGCATAACCACATTCTTCCCCTGAATGAGGAATCTTTTGAAGAGAGCGAGCTGCGCTTACTCAAACTGAAATTAGCAGCACTGCAATATTCCCCACTTTTCTCATTAGGCTGCGGCAGCCACAATTCTAAAAGGCATGGTATTTGAAATATATCAAGTTCACACTAAAGATTTCTGTGTGAGGTTCTGTTTGGCCCTACCTTCTTACTTGTGAAAAACAGCTTAAGCAGCTAGCTGGAAGAGGTTAGGTCAGGTTGTACATGGGGCAACCTTTGAAGGCTGTGCAAAGTTAGTGCAGAATACAGTGGTTGAGTTACTAACCAGGACTGACCACTGAACAGCTATTGCTGGTGCTACAAGAACTCCACTGGCTACCAACCAGCTTCTGAGTACAACTCAGTTTGAGAGGTTTAAAGCAATGCATGGCATCTGGTAGTTGGTACTGAAGCAAAGTCTACTGTATCCTCTTCAGCCTCATGCCCTCCAATTTTGGACTACGACCCCCATCACCCCCACTCTGCAGCCTGCAGTGGCTGGGGCAGATGGGATTTATAGTCCAAAATGACTTGGAGGACACCAGGCTGGTCTTGAGCCAGCTCTGGGTCACACAAGAGGTACTGTACTTACTGAGGTCCTCTGAAAGTTGTGGGAACTCGTAGATGTGCTCACAAGTGTTCCTGCTGCTGGGGATGCAGAAGCCAAAATCAAAGTCAAAATTCTTGAGAAGGCGGTCTCTGAAGTAATGCCTCTCGATCATACGGAAGTTCGACACAGGCTTGTCTCCTACTGTGAACTCCACGCTGCAGAGGCAGGAGGGGAAAGAGAAGAACAACAACCAGTTAGGTGGTCAAGATGGTCTCCTGACTAGAAGCCAAAACTCGGCTTCTGCAAGGACCCGGCCCTGGAGGCAATGCTGCCTGTGATGGGCACAGACAGAGCTGCAACTAACCTGCAGGAGCAAAACACGGGGCTGCCCACAAGCATTTGTTCCTAAAGATACTAGCTTTCATTTCCTAAGCAGAATAATAGAATCAAAAGTTCCTAGTCCCTATGATTGTGAAGGTATGTTTGAAAAATGAAGCAGAGCTTAATGACACCTCAGCAACTGACAACTATTTGCAGCAAACAAGTCTAGGGCAGTTTGCAGCATAACAACCTGTATTGTTTATTTTATGTTGGTGACATTCTTTTATTTTGGAAAGCTGCTGCTTTGTACATAAGCACCTTAGCTCAACTGAAGGAACACTCTGACATGAAGGATCTTGGTGAGATAACCAACTATCTTTCTCTAGAAATAGAAAGAGATCAGGAAGGTAATTTTTGGTACACCATTCACAGAAAATTGTTGATGTGTTGACCAAACTGAACTTAGTTGATGCAAACCCTGTAGATACATCAATGGTAACAGGTTTTCAGGTGGAAGATACCGATGAAGCATTTTGATACTACACTGTACAGAAGTGTTCTAGGGGCAAACTAAACTTCATTGCCAGATGTTCAAGACCTGATATTGCAGTCAGCACTAATCTGCTGAGCAGACACGCTAACAATCTTACACTTAAGGATTGGAAAGCACTGAAGCGCATAGCACGTTACCTGAAAGGTACGATGCACTACAGACTGAGATACACTGATCAAATATCTGGAGGTCTTGAAATATTTGCAGAGATGCAAGTTTTGGAAGTGATACCACAGATGGTAAAAGCACATCTGGGGTTTGCTACATGTACAACCAGAGTCTGTTTGACTGGTCGTGCAAGAAGCAAACAACAGTGAGCCTACGTTCTTGTGAAGCTGAACTCAATGCTTTGTCATATTCACTTTGTGAATGGTTGTTGCAATTGTGTAAAGACATGAGAATTCATGTAGAGTGTCCTATACAGGTTTATCAGGACAACAAAGCATGTTTGGCTTTGCTAACGTCTGAGAGTTGTAAGCAAAGCACAAAGCACTTGCAGTTAAAATTACGACGTGCAAGGGAATGTGTTCAGAATGGACCTGTAACGGTGTCCTATACGCCAGGAACTGAGATTCCAGCAGATTTGTTGTCCAAGGTCATTCCCAGGGAACGACACTTTACCTATGTACAGAAGCTGGGGCTGTACTAACACACTGCCCAGTGATATAGAAAGGGGGAGGATGTTAGGTTTCTATTCCTCTCACTGTGCAGGTCACATGCCTGTGTTATGCATACCAGCAAAGACTGTTGGAATCACGGGAGCGGATGTTTGCTGTATTCTGTTTCTGTTTGTTTTTTCTTTTCGGACTTAGCGAGAAGAGACATGCTTTTCTTTTGTTCTGCCTTATGCTTAATAAAGTAGCTTTTAGTACACAACCTCAGCCTGACTCCGTCTGCGTTTTATCTCTGCTGGACTCTGAATATGTGCTCAGTGTCTCCAAGATGTGAGTCGTAATAAATCGTCGGGAAGGGCTGTCGGACCCCCTAGGGCTGCACGGCCAACGCTGATGGGAGAGACGGGCTGGATTCGTTCCTGCATTGTGCCTGTGGATCGTTCCTGCCCCCGGCTGACCCGACACCTTGCTCCTATCCATAACTAGCCAAATAAATTGTGCAAAATAATGAAGATGGCTGGGTTGTGACAAGGAAGTGAAATCAAGCATGTTGTGAATTTTTACAATTTGCACACTGCAACTTCTCGTGTTGCAGAGATATCGGGTTGTACCCAGCGTTGGTTTTCCTCCGTGTAGACCCAATGAAATTAATGAACCAGACTTAATGTAAGTCCTTTAATGGGCCTACCGAGTAGGACTTAGCCGTATACAACCCATTCCTTTTTTAAATTATTTTTTTTATTATGAATCACAGATTACACTGAGCCTCAGGCATAGCCGCTTCTTCAATATATATTATTTGTGAGCTGATGAACCTGCTTCATACAATCTCAGAATCATTTGACTGCAACCACAGGGTTAGCACGGTAGCCCCCTTTCCCCATCACCCCACAAACTCCTACTCACGTTGCACCAACTGTCCGGAGGCGCAGGAAGGCAGGCGTGAACTGATAGCGGACAAAGCGCCCTGCGCTGGTGTCCACCTCCCCGACGTCGCCATCATCATCCTCTTGCTCTGCAAGAAGCGACATTTAAGAAGCGAGTCATCCGTGAGATATCATGCACACCTTCTGCTGGCACTCCCTCAGCAGATTCTCCCATCAGGCCACTCATAATTTATGGCCTGCCACCCAAGCTCATCTTTGAGCCTTGTGGCAGCACCTTGCTACTCCCAGAACTGCACCAAAGACTTTTGATGCAGAGCCCCCAACATCAGTTGAACAGGTTTAATTTACCCAGGTTGGTGACATTTTGCATGCTGAATCCATCACATTATGGTGTCTTTGTTTGTTTGTTTTTGCTGCGCTACGGTCACTACTGGTGTTAATGTTTTGTGCGTTATTGATTGTAACAGGAATCGTTTGCATTTTAGTATTCTTTATGTATTTTAAACCACTCTGGAAGTCATGGAGATAAGATGGTCTATAAATGAAATTAATAATAACAATGACAGTGATAATCAGTTCTCTATCTGCTGGTGATGTGCTAAGCTGGTGACTGAGTCATGTTACAGACAGATTTAGTCCAGCTGGGCTGAACTGCAGGGTGGGCAAGGCTGGTGGGGTTTAGATACAACAGTATCAGGGCCCTATTGTGCCGTATACTGCATGCAAGAGAAAATGTAATGAAGCCTTTCCCCAACCTGGTGCCCGCCAGATGCTTTGGACTACAACTCCCACCAGCTTGTCTATATTAGTGGTGAGCAATATATCACGCAGAGTAGCTTATATAAAAGTTATTAAGTTGCCTTCCTAATCCCTGTGGAAAATTTGCAAACTTCTCCTTTAAAATATTTGTTGGGAACTTGAATGTCAGAAGGGGGGAGGGAAGGAGAAAAAGAGGCAGAATTGCAGAAATCATTCAATTCTTTAGAAGAAACTATTTAGATTCTGAAATCCCAGCAATTTCTAGATGTACAAGCTCTCACTTTCTCTATTTTTTCTTCTTCACGGCCCACTTACCTAAAGCTGAAGGTTTGGCAATTTCAAATAGTACCGTCCCTGTCTCCAGGTCCCTGATCTTGAACTTGGTGAAATCAATATTGTAAAAGTTGTCCTCTGGTCGGCAGAGATAGTCTAGGAGACAAAGGAAAAGGAAGCCTGAGAAGTCCCTTGTGGGGGATTACCATTTGGGAAAGACAAGACAGGTAAAGGGATCTCGGGCTTCAGGGCTGGGAAGAGCCATTGCAGCCCAAAGCCTTGGGAGTACTACTGCCAATCTGATGGGTCAGTCCTGCTAGAAATAAAGCTTCACGCATACATAAACCCAAGGACCTCATTTTTATATACAGGCAGTCGCCATTTTAGGTGAGTCCAACTGACGCATGATCGCTGACATGCAGGTCCTTTTGGACCCGCAAGAAGGCAGAACAGGATTGGGGCGCACTTAAATGTGCTCCATCGACGAGTGTGGGGCCAGGAATGGAACACCTGCATGAAATGGTTGCTGCCTGTATATAAAAGAAAGGCGAGCAGATATTGCGGCAACACTGCAAATAAGCCCACAAATGTTACTAGCCTACTCCTTGCCCACCCCACCCCCCAAGTACTAGCTTCCTATAAAGCATGCACAAAAACACAGGCTTCTAGCCACTTGACAAGCTAGTACTGCCTTTCCTTGCCCAGGCTTACTGAAGAAGGAAGGATAGAGCAAGCTGTCAGTGTGCACAATAATGAGTTAGATGGACCAATTGTCTGACCGAGGAGCTTCCAATGTCCCTTCTCCACCAGCCCTCTGTCTTATCATACTGGATGTGGAGAAAAGTGTAAGACACAGAGAGCCAGTGTGTGGTGTTGTGGTTAGGGTGTTGGACTAGGATCTGGGAGACCAGGATTCAAATCCCCACTCAGCCGTGAAGCTCACCTTTGGCCAATAACTCACTCTCAGCCTAACCTACCTCTAGGATTGTTGCGAGGATAAAATGTCACCTTGAGCTCCTTGAAGGAAAGGTGGGGCATAAATGCAATAAATAAATAAAAGGACTCAGAGGAGGAATGGGCTGGTCATTGGCCTGCAGGGAATTCCTGGTATGGAGTGGAATCCATTGAATGCATTACATCAACACAAGGATTTCTGTTTACACCACAGACTTCCCTCTCCATCTCCCTATGCTTTCACTATATCTGCTCCGAAGGAACAGATTTAGGGGGGGTGCCAGGGGGGTGGCGCGGAGGAGAGAAGCAGGGAAGTTCTGATGCACAAGTGGAAATTCTTGCACTGACAGAACACATTGCTTAGTGTTACACTGGAACACCCTATGGTTATTACATGAATTGTTAAATACAAGCCTGGGCAACCCTGTATTTCCACGATTGTAGGCAGACTGCAGAGAGAAAGTCATTCTAAGCCAGAAAGGACAGACGGCAGAAAGAAAAGAAGTAATTCAGAATTATGACTGCAGTGAAGACTTTCAGGTGTGCTCAGAGTTCTGAAAGGAGAAAAGCATAGGGAAGCTATTACCATCTTGTTAATTGAGAGGACTGTATTAAGTTAGGAGGGAGTAAAGAGACTGCTCAGAATGAGCTATTCAAAGGGGGGGGAGAGAATGGAATTGCTCTTCAGAGTACCCCTGATACACTAATATGCGGCAGGGTGGTGCTAGGGTGCCTTGGGGCTCCCAGATTTTTGCATCCTTGGTGGAGTTATTCTGACAGAAAAAGGGACTAGCTAGTTGCTAAGTAAGCAGAGAGGTTGTGCACATGAAGTGAGGGGCAGCAGCAACACATACAAGCTGATACTGGTGTACTCAGGTTTTCCCAGTTTCAGGGGTACCAGGAGTGAGAAGTTATCCATATCAATTCTTTAAATGAATGAATGAATCATTATTTGAGTCAGCCTTACAGCCAGGGCTAGACAAAGCCCTGAGTAGTTAAATATATATATTCTGAGTTTCCCTTAGTTGCAAATAGGGGGATAGATGTTTTGGCTCTTCAGCAGGTGAAACAAGAAAGCAGGGTGCATACTCTCTGTCTCCCACAAATTTCCTGCGCTCAGGGACGGGACAGAAATGGAAACCTAATAGATACTGTACTTGGGGGCCCACGTTTATGGGTCTAGCCGGTGGGGCCATTAAAGGGATGTTTCTTCCGAGCAAAATGCTAGCGGGCGTGTAAAGAGAGAATGCGTTCCGCCGCTCCCAATTTCCTGCGCCCTGATTGGAAAAAGAACATGCCTACTTGGAGCAAAACCATAATCGATGTTGGGGTGCCCAGGAGAGTCCATAAAAGGGGCAACCTTCAGAGGCAACAGAAGATTTTGGGGGAGCCCTCCCCTCCCAATTCCCCTGGCCTACGGGTGCCCACCTAAGTGGGTGCCCACCTAAGTGAATCCACCAACTGGGGTGGGGCGGGGGCTCTGGGGAGTCGATACCGGGGCGCAGAGCGGGCTTGGCACAATGTCGGGGTTCGCTCCCTCCTCAGCGCCCGGGGGGCTCCTTCTTCCTCTTCCTCCTCGCCCCCCTCCGGGGGCGCCCCTGCTACTCACTCTCAGTGACGCGGCTGAGCCCCAGGACGTGCTCGGGCCGGACCGCGTCCAGCGCCAGCAGCTCCGCCTCGGTGCGGGGCAAGACGGCGGCCCTCAGCGGAGCCACGACCGCGGGCGACGCGTCTCCGGAGCCTCTCCGGCCTCGCAGGCGGCTCAGCGCCCCGCCGGACCCCGACGCCACCCTGGGCTTCGAGCCGCTCATCGCCCCGTCGGGCCCGCCGCCGCCGCCGCCGCCGCCAAGATGGCTACCACCTCCGCCGCCGCTGCCGCCGCCTCCTTTCGTAGCTATGGGAGCGAGCGGGCGTGGCCAGGATGACCCCTGACGGAAGTCGAGGAAGGCGGAGCCAAAGGAGGCACGTTGGTGGGAGGTAGGGATGGGGGGGGGGCGAAGAACGCCGCGCGCACGCGCACTCTGGAAGGAAGCTCCTCCTCCGACCTCGGCGGGGCTGCTGCGGTTTTGGAAGGGAGTCGTGGTGGTGCAAAGCGGTTTGGGGCGCATCTGGACAGGGCAGGCAAATCTCCGTAAGACGGATTTTAGGCAGAGAAACCGAAACGTTGCAGGAATCTCCTCCTCCGCAGCTGAATGCTTCATAGGGAAACATAGCCGCGCGTAGAGGACAGTCCTCTGTTCTGAAAGGCTGCCGGGTCCTTTCCAGAAAAAGGCGGACCAGAAAGGGGCCTTGGAACTACCCATTCAGTTGCTATTAATTAAATTAATTAGTTTGACTTTTTATTATATTTTTATCTGTGCTGGAAGGCGCCCAGAGTGGCAGGAGAAACCCAGCCTGATGGGCGGAGTATAAATAATACAACTATTACCATCATCATAATCATCTTTTTTTTCTTTTGCTATGGCAAGACGGATTAGGTGTCTTCCCCACTAGGATGAGATCTATTTCATTGTTTGTGAGTCATTGCTTCTATGTTCGCGTCCATACATGCAAATCAGCACGTGCAAACTTTATGCACATTTTTGTGTCCTTTTCCGCCGGCTACTCTGCCTGGCAAGGCAATGCGGCACAGCTCTGTCAGACAAGGCAGGCTGCTTCTGGGCCACTAGCAAGAACCGACGACAGTCATCTACGGCAGCAGCAAATTTCTCTTCTCCATGTGGTATTACGGCTGAAGTAACAAAACTCTGCACACTATACCAGCACAGGCTTTCAGTCACTGCGGACTGGGCACTCACCTCTCACCCTCCTTACGACATGGCAGCCAGGGGCGGTTTTGGTGTTGTTTTCTTTAAAAAAAAGAATAAATGTTTCACCGTCCGTCTTTTGCTTTTTCTCTTCTTAAAAAATGAAGCTAGAAATAAAATTAAGGTGCAGGTGAAGCCCACTTTGAATCAGCCTCTATTATGTGAATATTCCACTCTAGTGCATAACACAATAAATATTTTCTGAAGAGGGGATGATGAATCACAGATTGATCATGCCCAGGGCCTTGCCACAAGACAGGAGAGAGACTTGGACAAGGCCCAGCCACTGGGCTAATTCAAGATTTAAGGGACAGGTAGGAATGCTTCTCTGCCAATCCTATCTATGCTTGGGGTACTGTCTAATCCATTTCCCAATCTAAGGCGACACAACAGATTTCAGCCATTTGCGGCTTTATTATCACATACCCTCTACAAAATACATTTCCCATTTTTAAAAATTGGACACTATCTATTAAATGTATGCTTGCACCCATTCACAGAACAGGATTTGATGTGGAGGAATAGGACTTGGCTAAGGCAACTCCAAACCCTGGAAAAGACCCTGATGTTGGGAAAGACAAGGAGAAGGGGACGACAGAGGACCATAGCTGCCAAGTTTTCCCTTTTCTCGCGAGGAAGCCTATTCAGCATAAGGGAAAATCCCTGTAAAAAAGGGATAACTTGGCAGCTATGCAGAGGACAAGATGGTTGGACAGTGTTCTTGAAGCTACCAACATGAGTTTGACCAAACTGCGGGAGGCAGTGGAAGACAGGAGTGCCTGGCGTGCTCTGGTCCATGGGGTCACAAAGAGTCGGACACGACTAAACAGCAACTCCCAACTCACACATGAGCCACTCAGGATCATGAAAGTTTAAATGCACAAGCCAATAGAATAGAGAGAAATTAGATACCACCACCCACAGGGATGAGCAACAGGGCAGTTTTCAGTAGAGGCAGGAGCAGAGTTGCTTGGATGCTGTAAGAATTCTGAGTTGTGATGGGGTTTTAAAAATTAAGTCTCTTTGGCAGCCTGCAATAGCTGCTGCAGTGCGGTTTAAGCCTCTGGCTCCATACAGCTGAGAGCTATGAAAATTTTCTCTGATGAATATGTCCCTCATTTATTTATTTATTTATTTGTAAGAAAAACACCAGTTCCTTTGAGTGACAATATAATTTTGTTTTTATTTATTTTTTAACACACTGCTGGTTAAAACTGCCAGCCAGTAGATTTCTGAACATTTCCCCTCAAACCAGACATCCTGGGAGAAAGAAAAGAAAACCCAAGAAAAATTTTATTTGTTAAAAAAACCCAGCCAGCTAAATGTATCTGGTGAAAATGGGGAGAAGAGAAATAAAGCAAGAATAATTCACTCATACTGTTCCACTTCCCCAGGAATTTTTTTTTGGGGGGTTGTCCTTTTGCAAAGCCAGTCACACACACACACCTGTGCTTTTTACCCTTTGCCCAAAGTTATTAAAAAACAAAGCACACACCAATAAGATAAAGAAAAGTGCAGATGATTAGACATAGAAAGCAAGAGATGGTTAAAGACACATCCCTCCTTCAAAATCAGGAATTAACTTCGACGTTACAGAACTACCAGTACAGAAACTGATTCCACGCAGCTTAGGTTTGTAACATTCAAGCTTACATCTGGCTGGTCCTAAGAGCCCAGGAGACCAGCTGCCTGAAAGTACATCAATGCCTCATAAGTAAGCAGGGGCACAGATCCAAGCTTCATGTGTGGTGCGGGGGAGATTAATAGGATCCCAGCACGGTAAAGCAAGATGGGCCACAATCATCTGAAAACTGCAGGAGTTCTAAGTTCCCACCTGCTTTAACAGTGATAAAAATTATAATCTTGCTGAACAACTGATGGACAGGACAGGGGTCTAACTTTGAAACTACTGTACCTGCTTAGGAAGTAAGGGGGGGAATGGCCTTTCCTCTAGAGTAACAGAAGGCACTCCCTAAAGGCACCCCAAAGATCACCCCATGTAAATGTGAAAGGCAGAGGAGCATCCCAGGAAGTGTTCCATAAAGGAGGACAAAAATAGTCCCTGTCAGAGGCCACTAACCTGCTCCTGGATCTTCACTGCACTCATGACACAAGTTACTCATTTTTTCAGACATAAGTAGCACCAACAGCATTTAACATCCAGTGAAAGAAGGCATGCATAGCCTTTTAAAGCCTCCCCAGCTGGCCCTACAGACTATTAGTCTTCTTTCCTGCTTTTCTCCCCTCCCATCAGTCCTTCAGACACCAGGTTTCCCTGGGCAGCCAGGAAGCTTTGTGGGGGAGCGGGTGATGAACCTCAAAGACTGGGGCAACTGGCCCCACGAGTTCTGGAAAGAGGCTGCGGTTAAGGATACCTTAAGAATTCTGGGTCTGATATTTTCTGTGTTTCTAGACCCCTGCAAAACAGTCAGCCTCTAAGGGAACAGGCTGCAGGCAGACTGCTTCTGTACAACCTTTCCTTAACTGCAGACAACACTGACATACCCACAATTTCCTCCTCAGGAGAGAGATCTTTTGCAAGATAGTCAAGGTACCAGAACATAAAAGCATCCATGGGAGGGTGGAAAGCACTTCAGTTTGTTGGACTAAATATATATAAAACATCTGCCCAAGACAGGTGGGAAGGGACAGCAATAAAAAAGGGGGGGGGATAAAGCATTTGATCAACACTGGCCCTTTCTGAACGGACAAGGCATACGCAACACCCCATAAAAGAATCCCACCTCTTCAAAACCATTTCTCTAATGTTTAGCTCTAAGTATCTCCCCAGCTCTGGCAGAGATCCTTTCTACAGCAGCTTACCCAACCTGCTGTCCTCCAGATTTTCAGACTAAAACTCCCATCGGCTTCAAGCTAGCACAGCTGTGCTGATGGGGGATATAGCCCCAAACATCTGAAGGGCGGGCACCAGGTTGGTGAAGACTGCTCTATGCTAATGCCAGTAGTTGCGCTCATGATGAAAGTGTTTTGGTGCTGCTGCTGCAATGGTCATGAGTTCCAGTGGCCTTTAAACACACACTCCTTCTTCCTTAAGCTAAGATCAGGAAGTGCCAGACCCCAAGACAATAGTCTATTGACTAAAACTTCCTCTTGTTCCCCATTGGGGGGGGGGAGAGAACATTTGCAAGTTCAGACAGTATTTTGACCCTGCAAGCTTATGTTGAACAGTCATTATTGAAGAAAGAAGCAATGTTTTAATCTGCATCCAATGCTATCCTTGGAAGAAGCTTAGGCTCAGAGGCTCACAGTTGGGTTTTACCCTTATGGATGTCTCGGAGACCAAGAACAGATGCATATCATACATTTAAAGGACCTCTAATACATATTTAAAGCACATGACTTTAAAGGTGCTGGGACGTGTAGCTCTCGGGGGGGGGGGACTAGTTCTCAGGACCTTTTGGAGGAAGTCATGTGCTTCAAATGGTGGATTTGCCCTAACACTTTTGCGACTGGTTTCATTCCCAAGTTCTGACCCTCATTTTCTCTTCAGCATATATAAAGCCAGGCTGCCTGATCCAGCAGCTTCATCTCGTTTTCTGGATGCTTTGATTCATGGTGCGCTTAAAGAGGATTCTGTTTCAACCCAATCATATGACTGCACCGTGATCTCAGGATGATATGGGAACAACATGCTCCCAACATGCTGTGAGAGATGGTGCCTATCAGGAGGAGTCTGAAACTGCCTCACACAACAGCAAACTCTCATAGCTGTGTCCCAGCATAGGAAAGGGCATTTGCGCCAACCCGCTCTACCTGCCAGGAGGGCATGTATTGTTGTTGTTGTTGTTTAGTCGTTTAGTCGTGTCCGACTCTTCGTGACCCCATGGACCATAGCACGCCAGGCACTCCTGTCTTGCACTGCCTCCCGCAGTTTGGGCATGTATTAGTGCTAAGACAATGCAAGGTGCTGGGGAGGAAGTCTTGCCTGCTGTCACAGCATGGAGTGCTAGCAAATCCCAGTGCCTTGTAGAACTGGACATTAACATCAAATCATCTGGGAGGCAGAAGGCTGGCCCCATGCTTCCTCTTCTGCCGTTTTGCTCAAACCCAGTACCTGCAACACAAGAATCCAACATTGGGGTAGAACAATTCTGAAAGCCCAACCATTGACAGGCACTGAATATAAATATGCATGCTCTGAACTGATGCCAAGTCCCGGTTGTAGATCAGGAGTGTCGATCAATGACCGTTCAGATCAGCCTTTCCCAAAGTGATATCTTCTAGGTGTTCTGAACTGTAATTCCCATCAGTCCCAACCAGATTGCCCAATAGTTAGGGATTATATTATGGGAACCTTTGCTAACTGGTGCCCATCAGATGTTTTGGAGCACGAGTTCCCATTGGGGACTGATGCAAGATGTATTTCAACGTGTGTGAAGTGCACCAGGTTGGCGAAGGCTGGTCCAGAGGGTTCTACTGAGAAGACATTTGGAATTGCTGAGGAATTAAGCTTCCATTCTACAGTTCAGGTTTAGATGTGCTTCGTGGCACCTGCCAGTTTCCTTCTCTGAAGCACAACTAAACTTGAACTGTAAGAATGGAAGCTCTTCCTAGCTCACCAGCATTTCCCGACAATGCATGGAGTAAGATGCACAGAGCCTGAACTTCCCTGCGGTTTTTGCATTTGCAAATGAGGAATGTCTGGTTCACAGGAGACAGCTTTCCCACCCATCCCACACACATTTGTCTGTTTGAAAAAGAGGAAACAGAAGTTCCTTAGAACAGAAGCTTCCTTACAAGCAGAACCTGTTGTCATTTCACTACCTGGAAAATAAAGAAGGCACAAAAAAGACGGAGAGACGTAAGATTCAACTTTGGCATTCCTTCGGTTTCTACTTGCAACATCCTCCAAAATAAAATAAAATAAAATAAAATAGTGCAGCTCACTGCTACCTCTTAGATGCTAAACATTAGGAAAGGAAGAAAGTGCCCAAGTTGTCTTCTCGCAACTTAATTCAAAAAGAGCAGGCTTATCAGAGGAGCTCTTTCTCAGATCTCTCAAAGCAAGGGCAGCATTTGGCAAACCCAAACTTTTCATTGGACAGCAACTGGAGCTGAGGGTGTCTTTGTATGCAAAGTGACCAGATCATTTTTTATATCCCAAGCATGGGACTCTCAAGACAATCTCAGCCTTCTCACTGCCCTCTCAAGACAATCTCAGCCCTCTTTTTCTAGTGGGAGAGCTTTTGAAACAGCCAGTGCTCTATGGTCTTTGAGAACCTTCAAGAATATAGGGGAGAGAAACAAAATCACCTCATTTCCTCACTGTGTACAAGTGCTCTTGCAGCAGGGACCAATTTCTGACCTCACCAAATCCTGCTCAACCACACTGCATACATTTATTTCAGGTCCTGCCTTACAGCAAATGGCCTCTTTCCCTCTTAATGAAACATGGGAACACAGACACATTCAGGGAGGCAGTTAGTACCCATCAGTGTCCTCGAAGCAAGAAGGTACAGGGCTGGAGAGAAAAGGAGATGAAAGTGGGCTTGTAAGTTCCTATTGGGTAGTAGGAACTTGGCCCTAAACTGGTGCCCTCCAGATGTTCTGGACTCCCACTTCCATCAGCCTCAGCCATTAGTCGTAGGATGCTGGGTCTGATGGGAGTGGGGGGAGGCTAGTGTAGCACCCAACACTAGGAATGAGTTACCTGGCAGGCAGAGGACTTGCTGCATGGTCCTCTTCTCCTGTGGCACCATTTTGCTTGAACCCGGTACTAGCTGCAGTGTTTCTTAAACTCTAGGCTTGTTATGGGAGAGGTTAAATCTGCACTTCACCCTGCTTTGACCCTCAGAGGACATAAGATGCCCTGCCTGGGATGGAATCCTGCAATTCTAAAGAAATCAGGCTGCCTTTCGTGACATACTAGCGGCTCTGTTTATCTGTCAGTCCCAAATGGGCCCAGAAATAAGCAGCTGTCAAAAAGGAAGTTAAATATGCAGGATGGTATACTCACGAATAGTATGAAGACAAAAGCAGCCACCCACACTCAAGGACATGTACCTTAGCTCACATCCCACCTTCCTGCTGTGAAGAGATTAAGCCAGCCAGACCTAACTGTGGCTGAGTTTAAATCAAACCCCTTGGAAAAGAGCTTGGATTGAAAAGACACAGCGCTGCTTCCCTGCTCCGTAAAGCAAGCTTTAGTGCTGGGAGAAGGGGCAGATGGAAGGAGTAAACAGCAGGATGGCAGTGCAATGGGACACCAGGCCTCCAAGCCCAGGGATTATTCCATATCTCTGCCAGCATCTTGAGTTGTGTGTTTAGATGAGGCTCAACAACCATGGAGAACAAATACTGGACAGACAGGTGGTGGAGGAGGAGAAGCAGCATTCACCGGGGCCAAAGACACAGCAGGAGGCTGAATCTGGGCAGGCTCTCCTTTAAGCCAAGCAACTAAGGGTTGGGTGGAGGAAAAGAAGTATCTGGTTGAGTTTAATGCATTTATTGGCAATGTGAAACAAAGGCCCCTTTCTGATACAATTTCCCCATCGAGACTGTACCTGGGAGGAAATCAGCAGAGGACCTCAAGGGGCGCATATGCCCCAACTGTTAACGCAGGACAACTTATAGTAACAAACTGCAAACGTCTGCACTCTGAAGAAGGGGTGAAGGACTCAGGGCTCCCAAACTAGGCCAGTCTTGCCAAGGACTGCAGGACAGAGGACACAAAAAAGCTGCCAGCCACATACTAAGACATCCTCAAGTGACTGTGTAAGGAAATGGCAGGAAGTTTATTGTGTGTGTGTCTGGAGCAGAGGGAAATAAGGGTACAGAGAAGGAGCACAATGAAGAGGTGATAGTCTGGATCAGCCACAATGGTCGGTCTAGGCAAGACCACCCTGGCTGGTGACATGAGGAGAAAGACTGCCTGCTAAAAAAGGGTGCAAGGGGGGCTCCAGCCTTGCCAGTTATTCAACCAAGTGCCAACTAATGCCCAGTTCACAATCATGAAAGAATCTTCACTGTGCAGAAGACAAAACAAAAAGTGAAATCTGCTTCTTTAAGCCAACATCTGGAGATGCGCCCTCTGTTTAGTTTCCTCGTGAAAGGCCTTGCTCCATGGTGTTTTGTCTCTGAACTGGATTGCCAATTATAACTCTCTTGTCACAGCAATGGAAAACCAGAAAGCCATAAGAACACAATGTACAGATTTAAAACAATTCTCCCTGTTTTCACCAGGAGCTGGGAATCGGACAGGCCCTGCGATGTAGGTGTCATTGAAAATTGACCACAATCCAGGTCAATATAACAGCTCTCTCCTATACCACAAAAGGTTAAAGTGGGCATCTCTCTTGGTCATATTCTGAAACCGCCTCCCCAAAACGAGGAAAGGAGAAGATGCCTACTTGACTCATCCTTTCACTGTGCATCACAAATATTCTGGCGGCACAGGAATTGCCACTATACAATCTGCAGTTCTCGGGATGGTACTCCTTTCTTTTAAGGGCTATTTCAGACTGTTAATGTTAATCTCCCAGAAAGGGGGGGGGGAGAGAAACAACCAGAAACTGGTGGCCAGCAAACCAGTGAAAGTGAAACACACCTGATAATTCAAACAACACACTGGCACTTGGTTTTTCAAGTCCATTTAAAGACACAAAGACACAAACATAACACAACTGAAGCATTTCAAGGAGGTCCAAGGGCATGGAGACAAGTTGTGACAGAGGTCTCCCTGCGCTGGTGCTCCTAAAAACAAATGAAAAAAATGCCTTCTTCAGCTCAAAAGGTGGCAGGTCTCCTGGAACAAGAGAGATTAAAAGGCCACCAGGGAAATAAAAAAGATCCTAAATCTTTGCCAGAGCTCCAATCTTTACGTACCAGGTTATCATCAGGGGCATGCAGGATGGAAAGGGGTCCTGAGTGTCAAACAGGTGTAGGTGTGGGTGTGGGTGTGTACGCGTGTGTGCACGCACGTGTGTTAGAACAGAGGGACATTTAAAGCAACAATTGATGGGGCATTAGAGGAAATCCCCCAAGGACAAGCAAATGGGAAGTGGGAACCATTCTGGGACAAACAAAGGGTTCTGTGTCGAGAAAAGAAACTGCCCTCCGGCGGCTTAAGCCTTTCCAGAGTGGCTGGTCAGATGCTGCAGTGACCATGGAAAAAAACATTTCTCCCAGGCAGGGCAGCTGAACAAGACCAACCTGTTCATCCTGCTCCAGTCACCAAAAGACTTTCTACCCAAACAGCAAGGGCAAGCCTCTCTCTCTTTCAGAAAAGAAAAGAAGTACCATGGGTTGAGTTACAAACATTTTAGCAGGTGTCAAAAAGCCAGCCTATTTTCCCCACCCCCGCAAGCAGTCCTAGCACAAACGTGGATTATTCCAGCCAAGGCTGTGCGATGGCAAAGTCTGCTTCTTCATGCCAACATTTGGAGACGTCCCCCTCCCTGTTCGTTCTCCCCGCTGCTCGCCCTTGACCCTCCATCCTGCTGTTCGCTGGGAAGATAGTTCATCTGCATCTTAAGAGCCAGAACTATCCAGGCCTTCCTTGCTTTCAAGATTCTCTGGACCAGAAAGGTAGCGGCTCATGGTGCAGCTGGGTGGCTCAGTTGCTGCGAGGGTGGGTGGGTGAAGGCTGCCTTCCTCAAAGAGGCTGATGCAAACTTGCCCTTTATTGTACCTGCTGCTCCTTAACAAACCGTTTTAAATTTTCCTTAAATTATGAGAAACCGAAACAGCCTCCACGCTTGGTCCAACTCCTCCCCTCTGGCCTGCCACTGGCCTTGCAGTCTCGTCCTTCACAACCTGCACAGGCAGAAGAGGGTAGGAATGAAGACACCAAAGGCCACTAATATAGGGAACATGAGGCTGCTGTTGTCCGAGGCATAGGGGTTTGGTGTGCGGGGGCCTGACTGGACCCGGTTCTTATTGGTCTGCTTTTTAGTGCTGGAGCCTTCTTCATACTCCTCTTCGTCCTCCTCCTCCTCTTTCTTCTCCAGGCCAGGGTGGGGCTGTAGCTTTGGGACGTCTGCAGGAGGGAAGAGAAGGAGAAATGCCAGGGTCTGTGATGTATGCAAAACAAAGCCAACTGGAGTGTCCTAGAAAAACCTTCTCTGACTTTGGGAAAACCACTCTGTTTCCCAAAATTATTCCAAATTTGGCAAAAACTGAAGTTTTGCCCTCCAAACTGGTTAACACCGAACCATATCATTTATTCTTTTCTCTTTTTTGAAGTTTAATACTTTTTAAAACATTAAAAGAACACATAATTAGCAGGAGAGACTTTTGAGACTCTTCATATAGCGAGCAAAATGCTTATTGGGGATTAATTACTGCCCGAGACTGACTTTGCATGTAAATCCTGAAAATTAATTAGCTATCTTTTAATTTTTTTCCTAAAAACATTTGGTCTTAAGTTTATCGCTTGCTTAAAAAAAAGTCTTAGAAACAAGAAGAATAAAACCACAAGACAATAAAATAAAAATCACAGAAAGATTAAAGAATGAGTGGTGTAAAATATATTCCACAGTAGAATTCAAGGTTCATATATGTACCAAACATACCAAATATTCATGAATGCTGTCAAATAAATCCACATGTAGTGGAAATGTTGCCACACATCATTTATTCTAAGCAGAGGAATCTGTGTTTGTTGGTGCAACATTTGTCTAATGTGGGTGTCTGTACAAAGATGCACAGATGGAAATTGGTCCAAATCAGAGAATGTCCTGCAAGATCCACAAGGATGCAGAAGAGCCATGCTAGACCACATCAAAAGGCCCACCAGATGCCAGACTAATTTGCTCAACAACAGCCACCCAGATTGGGAAGCCCAATAGCAAAAGCTCTCTCCCACTGTTGCTCCCCAGACACCGATACTCAGAATATTGAGAACCTCTAGCAGAGGCAAGTTGAAGCTTTCCTTTGTTCCTATGAGGGTGTCACGGAATGGGGTCTAAGGGAGGGATAGGGTCTTACTCAGGCATCAGCAACCTCCGGCCCATGGAGGCCGTTTATCTGGCCCACGGGCCGCCCGTGAACTGAGCCACCCGCTTGGCAAGTCCCCCCCCCCCACGCTGTGGTAAACTGGCGCAGCGTGGCGACTCGCCGAGTGGCGCCGGAAATCGCGTCTATGCAGCCACAATAGTGATTTCTGGCGCTTTGGACATTTTGGAAATGGGCAGCCAGCACCGGAAATCGCTTCTGCGCAGCTGCGGACATGTGCAGAAGCCATTTCCAGTGTTTGGGACATGGGCAGCGCGGCACTGGAAATCGCTTCTGCGCCTGTGCGGCCCATGTCCGGCCCACGGGCGATAGTCCGTGGGAATCCTCCGGCCCACGGGCAGAAAATGTTGCCGACGCCTGGTCTTACTTGAGCAAACTTTTTGACTGCAGTAACAGAAAAGACAACTGGTGACCAGGAGGAGGTTGAAATCAGAGGGGTTATAAGAAATAAACTTACCGTCCACTGTTCCCCGGAGGACGTATAGTGCACAGACTTTTGGATTATCATAGTACCCCTGTAAAGAAAGAAGGAAGCAGAGATGAGCTTCATTCTGTCAGCTACTCCAAAATTGTCTGCAATGCTGATTCATATAAACCATACAGGTTTTAGAAATTCTGAATATTGAGTGGTATATAAATACTTGAAATGAATGACTAAATAGATAAAAAAAATAGTTTGAAGTCGTCAGTTCCTTTAAAAATTAAGACCTTTATTTAGAACCAAAACAAAGTTAAGTTTAAAGCCTTTGAAATCTATGGGTCTGAATGGCAAAAAAGGGAGGGGGAATCCAAGTTTGAATATTAGAGGAATATTCAAAACTGAGGAAGGCAAGGGTTCCCAAATTCAGTAAAACTTCCAATAAAGGCAGCTTAAACCACTGGTTTAAAGTACAGTGGTACCTTGGTTTTTGAACAGCTCAGTTCTTGACCAACTTGGAACTTGAATGTTCTGGTTTGCGAACTTTGCTTCAGAAGCAGAATGTGCTCCTGAGCTTCCGTTTTCACTGTTGTGCTAATTTGTGTCCCCCCATTGTAATCAAAGCCTTTTTCCTCTGGTTTTTACTGTTGCGCTGCTAATTTGCATCCTTCCTCATTGTAAAAGCCTTTTTCCTCCTGTTTTCACTGTTGCACTGCTAATTTGCACCCCCCCCCCCATTGTAATCAAAGCATTCCATTTCCAACTGCAGTGTTCTGAGGTGATATTTGGAGCTTATATTTGGTGCTTTTGTTTTTGCTTTTGTGTGGCTTTTGTGTTTTTGTGACTGTGGCTTGTTCTTCATTTTATGATTGATTGTGTGACTGCGGAAATGGATAAAAGCCCCCCATCCAAACAATGACTATCATCAGTGCTGGTAAGAAAAAAATTTATTTTCATTTTTATCATGCATAATACTGTCTTATTTATTTTATAGTATAGTACATTGATTATTGCTTTCATTTTATGGATCAATGGTCTTGTTGGATAGTAAAATTCATGTTAAATTGCTGTTTTAGGAATTGTTTTGTGTGTCTGGAGCAGAGGGAATTGTGTGTCTGGAGCAGAGATTGTTTTGTGTGGTTCTGGAACAGACTTCTGGAATGGATTAAGTTTGAAAACCAAGGTACCACTGTAATAAAAAAACACATTGATTTATATCCAGTTATCAACTTATTCATAGATTTAACAGACAAATTCATGTATATTAGTTGATTACTAGATACACATAAAATGTTTCTATTTGCAGCTAAGCAGAGCCAAAAACCTCTGGGCATGCAATCCACGTGCTTTCTGTAATATACAGAAGCTTTTGTCAACATGGGTTTACAGGGGGTGGGGGAGACAAGACATCCAAGGAAAGGGATGTGGAGGGGAAAGATAGAGGATGGAGACCAGCTGGACAATGTCAGAACAAAGTGATGAGATGCAGGCAGGCATTTATAGCCAGGCTGATCTCTCCTTTGCTGATGGGTGCTGAAAGGGGTGCTGTGGTTCCTGATGGTCCCAGAGGCAAGAGCATGTTTCTCTTCATTTTTGCAATATTACTGGCAGTGTTTTCTTTTTGGCAGCGGTGGGTGGGGGTGAGTGGGAAATGGGACATGCTCCATTCTGTTGTTGCTTCTCTGGCTAGTGGAATGGAGCCAGAATGGTTGAATTGTTTCCCCCTTGTGATGCTCTATCTAGGAGCCAGATATGGTCTGTGTGTGGACACACACACACACACACACAGAACTTTCCAGTAGTCCTAGGTCCCTGTACTGCCTAACAGCTGCAGTCATGGGTTGGTTTCCGCAGCCTCAGGGCAACTATTCAGTTCTCTATGTACATGTGAGGCTCTGAAGAAAGTGCCATGAAGGCTCAGTACTCAGAAACTCCTAACACACAAGCTGGCAGTTACTGAGCAGGACAGGCCATTTCCACAGCATGGAAGTAAATAGAGTAGCCATTTCATCTGATATCTGCTGTGGCCCAAAATAATTCAGCAAAGCAGAAAGTGGAATATCCGAGAGCAAAACCTGTACACATCTCTGTACCTCTTGCTTGTTGAGTTGTATTTAAAAAAACATATTGAAAGCCACCTTGAGAACTCTGGTTAGTAGATGAGCATAAATACTCCAAGCAAACAAAAGGAAGATTTACTTCCATGTCATGCTTGTATTCCATGTAGATATAATTGTAAACCAAATTATGTAAGGTCACTTAATGTCAACACATTTTATTAAGACATTTTACATTTTTGTTTTGTTTTCTTTTTAATCCATCTGGGAAAGGGAAGGAGTGAAATTCCTTAAATCTCTGTTAATATGGCCCTGGAAGACTACTTTGGATAGTCCAAATGTTGTGGAATCTTGCTTATTCACTAACATCATGCCATCGTCAATAGGATTTCTGATCTTTTAAAAGAGGAATATTTTTCTCCTCCTGAATCACAGACATAGGAAGGGAAGTATGATGTTGTAAAATGCCCATCTCAAACCTGTGTGTGCATGTGTGTCAAGGGAAAGCTTGCCCACACAGCTTGGGGGTGCAGTCCTATTGCAGCCCTTGTTTCAAATCCTGCTTGGGGGTTTAACATAGACATAGGGGGTTTAACATAGGTTGGCCACTGTGAGAATAGGATGCTGGACTACATGGGCCCTTGGCCTTACTGAGCAGGCTCTTCTAATGTTTAGGACCTTTGCCAGCAGAGGCTGCATCAGATCTGACCTCGCTACAAATATTTCTCCATGTTCAACACTTAACCTTTCTCAAAAGGCATGAATGGTAGCCCTTTACCTGAATAAAAAGAGGCCGGATCAAGAACGTGACAAAACCCATCATCACTGAGAATCAAACCTGCTCTTGCCTAAGCCTCCTCCTGGGGATAGTTGGGCCAGGGGGCTTAGCAATATATAATGAATGAGTGAACCTTCCTAATCCACACCCTGTAAGCGAGAGAGAGAGAGAGAGAGAGAGAGAGAGAGAAGAGAGAGAGAGAGAGAAGAGAGAGAAGCCACTTGTGAACAATGGCGCTTTCTTACCTTGACAAACTCAATGTTGAGTTTCCCTGTGAAAGTTGAGACCTCTCCCTGGACGCTCAGCTTCCCTTTCTTGATGCCAATTGGAATAATCTCATCATGCGCTGTGCTGTGCCCAACTCGGTCAAAAATGTCCAAGTCCTTCACCACCACGTGGCCATTCAAGCGCACATCAAAAACCTTTGGAAAGAAATATGGTAAAGGAATGAGGCCTCTTGCAGAGTAGAAGTCAGATCAGGAGCAAAGATGGGAGGAAAACAAGTTATGGATTGGAGGAACGTCAATGCAGGAACATCATCCTGACCTTGCTACTGTACACGACCAGGAGAGCAGCCTAACTGACACCTTTCATGGGTGTAAAGGTAAAGGGGCCCTTGACCATCTGGTCCAGTTGTGTCTGACTCTGGGGTTGCGGCGCTCATCTCGCTCTATAGGCCGAAGGAGCCGGCGTTTGTCCGCAGACAGCTTCCGGGTCATGTGGCTAGCATGACAAAGCTGCTTCTGGCGAACCAGAGCAGTGTACGGAAACGCCATTTACCTTCCCGCCGGAGTGGTCCTATTTATCTACTTGCACTTTGATGTGCTTTCGAACTGGGTGTAGAAGCATGCAAATTTTCAAGTTTACACAAACTCCTTAGGGAGAATGGAAGCAGCCGCCTTTCCATACTGCCCAGTGAAAAATCCTGTGTACTGTAACTCAAAAACCCTGGATGTGATGCTACTGACAGTCATTGAACTAAGAGAGATGCTGCCTGACTGATTTTGTATCTAAGCTGGAGGAGTGTGTTTGTGCCAAGACCTGGAACTCATAGATTGGCAGAAAAGCAATTTCCTTAGCTGGCCAAATAAAGAAGACAAGCAACTTTGGGTTTTGCTTGTAAAATAGGTCTCTCAAGTTTGGACAGGATGGGAAAGGGTAGGGCCTCTAGCAGAGCCAGGGAGGTTTGGTGAGAGGGCTGCCCCAGAGTAAGAGACTCTTAATCTCAGGGTTGTGGGTTCAAGTCACCAAAAGATTCCTGCATTTCAGGGGGCTGGACTAGATGATCCTTGTTGTCCCTTCCAACTCTACAATTCTATAAGCATGACCTGTCAATACAACTGACTGGAAAGAGCAGCAGCAAAAACATATTTCATAGCTGGAAGGACACACGGTTGTCTTTTGATCTCAAGTGCAATAGATGATACTGCATAGGAAGGGTCTTGGCTCAGTGGTAGAGCATCTGCTTTGAATGTAGAAATTCCTGGTTCAATCTATGGTGCCTCCAGGGTGGTCTGGGAGAGACCCCTGTCTGAAGCTCAGGAGAGCTGTGGCAAATCAGCGTACACGCTAATGAACTAAATGGGCTGGGTCATAAGAAAGTAACTTCCTATATTCCCATGACAAAGGTCAGTTAACCAACTGGTAAGTGACTTCCACCAGCAGAAATGGTGGTGATAGTCCCCCCCGAAAGTGCATCTGTGTGTGTGACTCCAGGATACTTCATTTCGGGGGGGGGGGGAACATGAGTTTTGTTGTATGCTGGAAGAGTGAAGGCAAGCACCCCCACGCCGCAAAAGGTGTGCATACTTGAGTCCCACAAGCATATGGCAATAGTATACCAGCAGGCCTCTGGCACCTGACCCAACCACTGGTGGGTGTTACTCAAGGAAGTCCTTCCAGAACACAGTACCTGTACTTTATTTTTACCTTCTGCTGGGACTGTGCAAAATAGACTTCAGCAAACTTTAGCACAAGAACGTAGTCTCCTTCCTCCTTGATGGGGACCTCATAGCCAAAGGTTTCCTCATTGTAGCGTTCCGTCTGGTAGAGAATCTGATCCTCTGGGTTGGATCGCAAGATCGGCAGTTTCATGCCATAATCGGAGGCTGGATTCCAAAAATAAATGGCAACACTCTCAAAATACATGCTAGAATTTACCTCTATCCTGTAATCCCTCCCCCCCTTCCCAAACTTCTGGCTACTCACCTGTCCCTACCAAGAGCTCCCCACCCAAACTCAGCATTTTAAGGGAAAAGTCCTAGATCAGAGGGCAGATCGGGTGGCTAGAACACTCTGTGAGAAAGACTACAGCAGGGATGGGGAACCTCAGGCCCATTGGCTAAATGTGGCCCTCTGTGTCTCTCTGCCTGGCCCTCAGGGCTCTCTCCATGCCCTGCTCTGCAACTTCAGGGTTTTTACCTGGGTGGAATGTATCCTTGTGCTCTAACAATGCCTCTTGCTTACCTGGATGTGGAGGTGTAAGTGTGTAGAAACCATTGACTTTTGCATGGATGGAATACAGCCTGCCCACTTTTGCCTCTGGTTCTGCCCACCACTGGCATATCCCCCCCGCACCAAGTTTGCTCACAAAGAAATTTGGCCCTGGACCATGACATTCAAAAGAGATCCCCACCCCTGAACTATGTCACACATGCACATTTATGCCTTAATTTCTCATTACTAGATGTCACTATCTGAAAAAGAGATGAACACAAATGAACTCCTTGGGTGGAAGCTCTGACAAACCCTCACATGAAAGACACTCTTGATGCTGCAATCCACAAGTGACAAACACATAGGTGAACTGGTCCTCTTTGGGGACCACTTGCTGAGCTTTCAGTTGGGTCTGAGTCAGAAATGATAATCCCCTCTACATGTTCCTCTTTCAAAAAGATGATCTTTGAGCAGCTTTTGTTTTCCAACCAGACCTCTGACACAAGACCACAGAGTCACTTCATAGTTTTGCAGGGCATTGGAGTCTTTCTCTACATGCCAGAAGCAACTAGTCTCTCTCATTGAATTTGGGGCAGGGTGTGGGGAGAAGAACCAGGAAGTAAAAGCTTTTATGCACAGTGTTACGGGGCCCCAGGTAGCTGTACTTTAGGGGAATTCCATGTACCTTGAAGAAATGATATTGGACTACCCACGTTTTCATTATCGGATACCTGGGCCTACGTTACCACGAACAAGCAGAAGCCTGAAGTTTGTTATGCTCCCACAGAAGTCTTTGCAATTTTCATGATCAAATTTAAGGGCCACCAACACCCTACCAGTAGAGGTTATTGCTGGGCACCTGCCAGATCAGCTGCTCCAATCTGCTCTCCTTTCCTTTAGCCTCTTCTGAGGGATGGACCACTCAGCTATATGGGAGCAACTGAATAATCCAAAGACTCCCGAGTGCAGAAACACCACAAACAACTCCTTCAGGGGAGGCTGTCCACTGCACCTCTGCATGAGCCAAGTAACACAGAGCTTGGGCTCTTCTGAGGGTTATGAAAGTGTGTATTGTTTCCTTCTAAAAGTAATGCTTTCTAGGGTGGGGGTGGGGGGATACCTCAGCTTTCAGCAGTTTGAGAAAGGCCTGCTGCGAACTGCAGTGTGCATACAAGCCGAGCAGCTAGAACAGCTGTGGACTCATAGAGAAATACCTCTAGAAGCAGCCAGACATAGCTCTTCCAAAGAAAGCCTGTATGAATGATAGAAAATTAAAACCACCCACCACCTCCTTGCTTTTGTTAGCCATGAGTAGCATAGTTTGGGGAGGGGGAAATGGTCAAACTGCAAACGGTGGGGGTGAGTGGATCACCCACAAGAAAAACAGCCCAATTCTTCTCTCTCGACTTTTCTTTCAGAATAAAGACTGGCTGATGTATGAGATCTGTGTTTCTACTGGGCTACAGATTTGAGTACAGAGTCAAACCCCTCTCTGCAGCTGTAAATACAGGAGGAAACTGCCGCTAGCCCCACCTTCGATGGAGCTTTGAAGGAGGCTTACATGCAGTCTAGCCCTATGCCACTTCAAACACCTGCCTGAGCACAGTGACACCAACGGTTCTGAGTTCACTGACAGTCTGTTCCTTCCTTCCCACCCACCTCATAGCACTTTGGAAATAGATGTATTGCTGGTTTGGCTATTTTAGCTACCAGGAAGGCTGTGCTCAGAACCAGTGTGACAAGGTGTGTCTGAACCCACATGAATGTCCTGCACTCATGTGTATTCCTGCAAACACTACCAAGAGGTTTAGGACCTTTTGCTATAGTTACAATGTGTGTTTGTTATGAATATGTGTTTACCCATAACCTTATACCCACAAGAAGTTATCTCGCAAAAGGAATAAAGGCAGTTTGGCTTATTGCAGTGTTTCTCAACCAGTGTGCCTCCAGATGTTTTGGGACTACAACCCCCATCATTCCTGACCACTGGTCTTGCTAGCTAGGGATGATGGGAGTTGTAGTCCCAAAACATCTGGAGGCACACTGGTTGAGAAACACTGGCTTATTGCATGAAATGAACGTTGCAGAATATACAGATGCTGCTTCAGACAGCAAAGTTACAATATAAGCAAGCAGCAAATTTTATAGTACATACACACCCTGATCTAAAGAGTAAAAGAAGAGTCCCTATCAAAAGCCTAAAGAGAGTGTGTGTGTGACATTTGTCACAGACCCACGCTAAAAGTTAAGCAAGGGACTACTTTACTCCAATGAACATAAAGAGTGCCCGGTGGATCAGACCAAAGGCCTACCGAGTTCATCACTCTGTTCCCACATTGGCCAAACACATGCCTCCTCTGGAAAGCTCACAATCAGGATATGAGTGTAGGAGCACTCTACCTACTTGTGACTTCCAGCAGCACTGGAGGCAGAGCATTGGCATTGTGGCCAGTACCCACGGATAGCCTTTATCCTCCATGACTTCGTCTAAAACCCTTTCAAAGCCATCCAAGTTGGTGGCCATCACTACATCTAGTGAGAGCGAATCCCAGAGTTTAACTATGCACTGTGTGAAGAAGTACTTTCCTTTCTCTGTCCTGAAGCTTTCAACATTCAGCTTCAGTGGATGGCTCTGAGTTCTAGTATTATAAGAGTGGGGAGCAAAGTCATCCTTATCCACTTTCTCCATACCATGCAAAACTTTTTAAAGCCCCCACTATACTTTCTTTCTAAAGTTAATGCTCCAACCAATGTAACATTCCTCATGTTGGAGGAGTTGTTCCAGCCTTGATCATTTTGTTTTCTCTTTTCTGAACATATTCCAGTCCTGCAATAACTTTTGAGGTGCAGCAATCATAATTGCTTTTGCTTGTAAATAATTGCTTTTGCTTGTTTCTAGTCCTCATTTCTTGCCAAACGGAGCAATTTGAAAGGGAGGAGGCAGGTTGTACTTGCAGAAAAAATAAATCTTGAGCAAAGCTTCAGTGCAGTGACACGTAACTACAGTACTGAAGTTAAGCAATATCTGTACCAACTTGGCATGGCTCTGAGTGAGAAATCTGGATTTTACTTGGTACAATGGTGCTAAGAATATATGAAACAAGAAGATAGGAAGCTTCTGCAACATGATTACAAGAAAAGGATAAACTTCAAAACCACATCCTAGAACTTTAAATTTGGAAAGTAATTATAAAGGTAATCTAGTCCAACCCCACTATAGGAATCTTACAACACCTCAGAGAACCATCCCGCCTCTGCTTACAAGACTTCTAGCAAATGAGAGCCTGCCATCTGCCAAGGCAGCCTATTAAATTGTCAAACAGCTCTAACCATTAGCAAGTGTTTCCTAACATTTCACCCAAATGTGCTTCCTTGAAATTTCCACCTCTGCCAAGCAAGATACAGTATTGAGCAAGACTAGAATGCATGGTAGACTAGAAACATGATTGCAGTTTACAACCTGTATTGCACAATCATGGAGTCTGTTAAGAATTTTTCCCCATTATGCCTCCCCACCCCAATGAGACGGAAGTGTACAACTGTGCACTGCAGTGTTGTGGCAAAGTCCTCTGTACACTTGAAATCTCCTTGCAGAAGTTTGTCTCTCAGCCTAGATTTGGCTGGCTACCTGACAATTAGCAGGCAAAGACGCCAGGAGCCAGCGTAAGCCAAGAGTTTGGATTAGATGTAAGAAGAAAAACTGCAGCCAAGCGAGAAAGCAACACACACATGCACCTTGGTGAAATTAGCTGGGAAGGATAGTGAACTTCTGGGAAAATGACAGTGAACACAAGGGGCTCTCTTTAAGAAGCTGAGCAATGGTTTAACATATGCTGTCCTCCAACACCTGAAAGGATCAGCATAGCACAGAAGGAAGGAGGTGGTTAACAGTGAATATGTAAATAAAAAAGGGGGGGGAATGGTTGGGCCTGTCTTGTAACACAAGCAGCTATGAGTCTGATAATGAGTAGCTTCCGGCTTACAGTAACCACAAACGGTTCCCAAGAAAAGCACCTGGAACCTTCGTGGAACTCATTTTAGCAAGAGTCAGCAGTCACCCCACCCATCTCTACGGAAACCCACCCCACCCTGTCGTGCACCAACTAAAATGGGAGCAGACCACATGCTCATTAAGTATCCAGTCCCCATGTTTGCTGTTCCCCGTTCATAAGCTGGCCATGCAGATTATAAGGGAAAAGGGGACAGCCCTTGAAGGGACAAAGTCCAGCCGCAAGAGAGGCCAATGCAGTGAGAGTTTAGAAAGGGATCTGGATGAAAAGAGGACGCAAATGGAGGGGTTGTGTGGAGCAAAAGAGACAGAAGCTGGCTCAGTCCTGGGTGAAGGAAGAGCAGAACGAAGGGAGGCAAGCCATTGCAGCAAACAGGAGGGACAGTGGGAGCAGCCTTTCAAGGTCACAGGAGATGGGTTACCCTAAATATCTGTTCACTCCCTTCATTTCATAGCTCAAGAGTGGCAAGCTGGAATAAAATTGTGCTGCTTTGAATTTCTACTTCTAAAGAAAGGAGAGTTGGAATTCACATCATGACAGCATAGGAAATATGGTGGGGTTCTGTGAATGCAAATATGGGTGCAGGAGAAGTGGAATGTGGGACAAAAAGACATCTTGCCTAGGAGACAGGGCAGGAGCCCAGAGGGGAAAAAAAACCCTGAGGACAAGGATTCTCTCTTTTTTAAAACTGATTTGTAAGCTGCTCTGAGGGCTTTTTAAAGCTGCAAATTGGGGGATTGGGGGTAAGAATGCTTTCAACAAGTAAAAAAATAAAAGCAGGGACAATACTTTATTCTAGCATAAAGTAAACTAGAATTTATATGGCAAGTGATATGATTTTTTTTGCAATTGACTCAAGTGTTTTGGAGTGTTCTAAGCATTTTGCCTACATTCTCTCAGAACCCTCAGAACAACTGTGCAAGGCAGGCCATTGTCCAAAGTTTGCACCTCGGTGGGTGGGGTAAGAGACTGGCTGTGCATCAGAGAATAGCTTGCCTAAAGCAACCCAGGGAGTTCACTGCTGGGGTAACATTTGAACTAGGCACTTTCCAGGCTACCATCTCAGCTGCTACACCAGCTTTAAACTATTATTAACCACCATTGCATCATACAGTAACGATTGGGTCACACAGCCCCATTTAGCCCGAGTTTTTGTTGTTAAGAGCAGGGTAGTTTCTTCCTCAGTTAGTGCTTCCAATTCATGTTAGCAAGCATGAACGTTCCACATGGCACCTTACTGCTACTAATGACATTAATCCAGCTCAGTCAATCTGGAGCTAAACAAGAGCATGGCTTTATAATTCCAATGGAAAAAACTCTTAGGAAAGGAAGCAGAGCAGACTTGCTGGGGTAATAATATAAAGAACTGCCCTGCTGAACCAGACCAAAGCCCCCTTAGTTCAGTATTCTGCCTCCAACGGAGCCATTGTAAGAGCCACTCTGGTTGCATCACATTCACAGCTGTCCTGCCTCTGCATACAGTTCCACGTAGTTATAACATGGCAAGCAGCAGTTGATAAGATTTATCTTAATCCATGAAGTTGCCTACACAAAACCACCTAGTGGCTGGCTATGCCATGCCTTCTAGCAGCTGCAAGTTCCATTATAGCAGCCTTCCTCAACCTAGTCGTTTTAAACTAAAACTTCTACCAGCTTCAGCATCATACATAGATGTGCTCATTGGGGTTGATGGGCATTGTAGTCCCAAACAGCTGGAGGGCACCAGATTGTCAAAGTCTACATCACGTGTTATATGAAGAAGCGCTCCTTCGAATTCTGAACTTATCTGCCAACAGCCCCCATTGACCACTCTGAATTCTAGCACCAAACAAGAAAAACAACTATATGCACCATGCACAACTTTATAAGTCTCTACCCTCATCTGTCTTCAACTGGTGGATTGTGACCCTACCTGGTCACAGTCTGATCCAAGGTGAGTCACAGCAGCAGCACTTCCACCATAGAAATATACAGTAGAAAATTAAGAAATGGGCCCCCAAACACATGTCCAGATTAAAGGTGGGCGCAGAGTCAAAAAAACGTTGATGACTACCTAGCATCCAGTGTCTGCAACAAATGCTCCAAGAGCTGGTATGCAGGACGCCATAGTTGTTCTCACCGCTACCACATCAGACATCCTACCCCTGCGCATGAAAGCTGCATTTTGCTATTACACCCAACAAACCACCCCATCTCTCCCTGCTGCTTCTAACAGAAGCCACCTAAGGCAACCTTTTTCCAGGAAAGGGGTGGGAAGGGGTGAGTTAGTCCAGATGTTTTGGGCTACAATTCCCCATTTTGGGGCAGTAATGCAAAACCTATGGGGGAACCCCTTTCCCTGCTCAGGTCAGTTGGCTGCTTAGGTCCTTTTTTAAAAAGTGGGCGTAGAGACTATGATTGCTAGGCACAGTCCTTCACGTGTAGGTGTATTATTCCTGGTGGTGGTGATGGGAGATATTGAACTACGTGTCCCCCATCCCCCCTCAACTCCTGTGGCAGTGAGTTCCACAGGCTCACCAGGCCCGTCTGGACGTTCTCACCTCGTCCCACCCGTCCTTCGAGGGGGTCCTTCCGGAAGTGGATGCCGTGGACGTCCACATGGGCCTCCCCGCCCGCGTTGACCGCCCAGATCACGTTCTCCGCCAGGCCGGCGCCTTCCACGGCGTGAGGCGGCTGCGGCGGGAGCAGCAAGAGCATCAGCGCCGGCAGGAGGACGGAAGCGGCCAGGAGCGGCGGCCCGCTTGAACCCGCCACCGGAACCGCCGCCACCACCGCCATCTCTGGCTCCTTCCTGGCTCCTCAGCTCGGCAACGGTCCCGCCCCGCCGCGGCCTCAGCCGCTGCCGCGGTGCCTCCTGCTCATGCCGCCCGCGCCTCACACCGACACCGCCGCTTCGGCCTCAGCCGCAAGGGGGCACCCTAACCCGCTAGCCTTTGCCGGCTGCCCGCGACGCCGGCCAATAGCCGCGCGGCATGGCGGGCCCTCTTCTTCCCGTTGGCTGCCGGAGCCCCACTATTTGCATATCGGCAGAGCGCGCGCGGGAGGGAAAAAGAAGAAGAAGCAAGTTGCGTTGAGAGCGCACCAGCCGTGGGAAGTGGAGACGGGCTGGCGGACTGGCAACTCTGGAGGAGCAGGACGGGGCGGTTGGGGTGTACCATTTGGTCAATGACTCGAGGGGGGAAGAGAGATAGCGTTTCAATCGTCACAGCGCGCGCGCGCTTCCCGCCTTCCATTCTCAGAGTGAGTGGCGCGTTCCATGTGGTGTGATCCGTTTTATTAACGCGGTGGAAACAATTCGCTTTCTACTTCGGAATGCCTAAACTGTTTCTGGGCGTTTGTATAAAAATAAACCATGATAGGGGAGGAGGGGAAATGGCATTGCCTTTTTCCTGGCAACCCATTTGGCTCGAACGGTCCCTTAGGAATTCACCCCCCCTTCCTCTGAACGTGTTGGTAAACCCCAAGATCGACCAATCACAAAGCTACAGCGCGGCTGCTGAGCGCAGGTAATGATGGGGAATTAGCGCCAGAAGGAAGCCGGAAGCTGGCGCTTGGGCCCTCGGAGGCCTAGTTGTAGTCATGGCAACCGACTCCACTCCTCCTCCAGCCAGTTTTTATAGTCCTGTAGACTCTTGAGCGTTAGACTCTTCTTGACTGACATGAGTTTGGCCAAACTGCGGGAGGCAGTGGAAGACAGGAGTGCCTGGCGTGCTCTGGTCCATGGGGTCACGAAGAGTCGGACACGACTAAACAACAACAACAGATGACAGGGCTCTTAGAATTGATCTCAGAAAGTTGAGAGAAAAATTGTAAGAACTATTATACCTTAGAACTATTTTTAAAAGTATACTGTACAGACTAAACCAGCTGCAGCCCCTAACTCAATATACTTGGGAATAAACCTGATTGAATTCAATGGGACTTCTGAGCAAGGGTGGTTAGAAGTTAATAGGAGGAAGTTTCATTGAACTCAGGGGGGCTTCCAAGTATCCATGCACAAACTTGCACTGTTAGGACAGGAGTAAGCCCCGTTGAAGCTTCATGTGGGATCGGTGTGCAAAATAGCCAAATAAGTAAAAGTAAAGGACCCCTGGACTGTTGGTGACTGGGATGTGGTGCTCATCTTGCTTTCAGGCCGAGGGAGCCGGTGTTTGTCCACAAACAGCTTTCCAGGTCATGTGGCCAGCAGGACTAAACCACTTCGGCGCAACGAGAAATGCCGTTTACCTTCCCGTTGCAGCGGTACCTATTTATCTACTTGCACTGGTGTGCTTTCGAATTGTTAGGTTGGCAGGAGTTGGGACAGACCAATGGGGTCTCACCCTGTCGCGGGGATTCGAATCACTGACCTGATCGGCAAGCCCAAGAGGCTCAGTAGTTTAGACCACAGTGCTACCCGCATCCCTTAGCCAAAGAATGCAGATATGGGATTAGGCCTCCGGAAAGACAGGAACTGAGCTGGGGGCTTGTCTGAAGGCCATTTGCATGTCCCAAGGGAGGTATTTCACAGCATAAGTGTCGCCATGGAAAAGGCCTTGCCGCTATCATTTTATAATAGCAGGTCCAGAACAGGAGAACAAGAAAGGCCCTCTGAATGAGGTCAAAGCAGGAAGGGGATGGGGGGGGGGGCTAGTCCAGCACCCTGTTTT